>NC_084752.1:33593154-33615654 GCF_033978785.1 Entelurus aequoreus | reverse complement strand
TCCTTTCCTTTACATCATATTCACATACATCATATATCTGTTGTCTGCCCTAAATGTCAAAATATTTGTTGTTTATATCCCAAACATGCCACCCCCCCCCCCCCCCCCCCAAAAAAAAAGAAACAGCAAAAACAACAAAGTAGTATTTACGAATACATCAGTTAAACAAACAAAAAAAGAAATACATTAATAATGATAATAATCAGATATAAAATACAAATATATAAACAGATACATATATATATATATATATTTATATATATATACACTACCGTTCAAAAGTTTGGGGTCACCCAAACAATTTTGTGGAATAGCCTTCATTTCTAAGAACAAGAATAGACTGTTGAGTTTCAGATGAAAGTTCTCCTTTTCTGGCCATTTTGAGCGTTTAATTGACCCCACAAATGTGATGCTCCAGAAACTCAATCTGCTCAAAGGAAGGTCAGTTTTGTAGCTTCTGTAACGAGCTAAACTGTTTTCAGATGTGTGAACATGATTGCACAAGGGTTTTGTAATCATCAATTAGCCTTCTGAGCCAATGAGCAAACACATTGTACCATTAGAACACTGGAGTGATAGATGCTGGAAATGGGCCTCTATACACCTATGTAGATATTGCACCAAAAACCAGACATTTGCAGCTAGAATAGTCATTTACCAAATTAGCAATGTATAGAGTGTATTTCTTTAAAGTTAAGACTAGTTCAATGTGACCCCAAACTTTTGAACGGTAGTATATATATATATATATATATATATATATATATATATATATATATATATATATATATATATATATATATATATATATATATATATATATATATACACACACACATACACATACATACATACATACATACATACATACATACATACATACATACATACATACATATACATATAGGGAGTAATCCTTTTTTTTTATTTATTTATTTATTTTTTTTTTAAGAAGTACATTACATACATTAATATTTTTTATCGTCACTAAAAAATTTTTTTCATTTTTTTTAAATTCATATTATGTTTATGAACTCAAGAAATATGTCCCTGGACACATGAGAACTTGGTACCGTATCGGTTCAAAGTAGAAAAGGTATGGAATCAGAGGGTTGGTCTTAAACTGGGTAAGAAGCTACTTAACCAACAGGAAGGCGAACACACTCCTACGGAGCTGAAAATACTTTGTGGCGTACCTCAGGGATCAATACTTGGACCAAAATGGTTTAATCTTCATATAAACGACATTAGTAAAGTTACAAAGGACTTAAAGTTAGTGTCATTTGCAGATGATACAACTGTGTTTTGTTCAAGAGAGAACACACAGAAGATAATACAAATAATAACAGAAGAAATGAAATGTTTAAAACTAAAATAATGCTATTAGGTAACAGTAGAAGGGAAAGTCAAACACAAATACAAATAGAGGGAGTAGACATTGAAAGGGTAAAATAAAACACATTGTTGGGTGTAATAATAGATGATACAATCAACTGGAAACCTCATGTAAAAAATGTACACCGTAAAGTAGCAAGAAACACGTCAATAATGAATAAAGCAAAACCTGTTCTGGACCAAAAATCACTTCATATTCTCTACAGCTCACTAGTGTTATTGTACAACTACAAACGTGTACTTCATTCACTAACTGTGTTACAAAAAAGATCAGTTATAATAATACATAATGTTGGATATAGAGAACATGCAAACACTTTATTTACTCAATCACAAATATTGAAATTCCACGACATAGTGAATTTGCAAACATCTAAAATGATGTACAAAGCAAACTATAACCTGCTAGCCAAGAATGTACAACAATTCTTCTCAAGAAAAGAGGAGAACTATAACCTTAGAGGAAAATCTAACTTAAAACATGTGTATGCACGTACAACACTTAAAACCCTTAGCATATTAGTACATGGAATTAAATGATGGAATGGATCAACTAAAGAAATCAAACAGCACCAATATGATTCAGTTTAAGAGACTGTTCAAACTACAAGTGTTGACAAAGTACACAAAAGAACAATTATAATCAACATCAAAGATTTTTTATGTATTAATATTTGCTTACTTACTATGGTACAGTATTTATTTATTATGGATTTATTCACCGTTGTGTTACAAACAGAGAGCAAGGAAATGGGATAAAATTGCTATGGTATGAAAAGGGGTAGGATTAAATAAGCTCTGCTTCTTCCTACTCATTTTCGGACGTGCTGTAATGAAGCAACTGTAAACGTGCGATGCACGACATTGTATGTTCCAAATAAACTGAAAGTGAAATGTAAACGGTGCCCATCCCTATCCACCGTGACCTGTTAGGCAATTTAATTAGCCTGATGTGAATCGGCTACATTTATTGGTCGGCAAGTGAAGCTCGTGAAACCCCGGAAATGTATAAATTAGCCGCAGATTTGTATAAAGCGGCGTTTAACGATCCAGAAATGACGGTAGTCGCGAGAGGATCATCGAGCGCACGGTGACGCAGGAGCGCAAACGATGTCCGAGTGTATCTGCAATTTCTACACCTTCTTTTTGTCACTTGGAAAAAAAACACAGAGGACATGACCTCAGTGGTAGTTAACGACCAAACATTATTTATAGCGTGTAGCAGGCGTGTAGCTGCACATCCTGCAGGATAATACAGTCGTGGTCCAAAGTTTACCACAGAACTTTCCTCCAGAAGGTCTTATCTGTGTCCATGTGCTGTCAGAGGAAACAAAAATGCAGCTGTTTGGCCACAATACCCAGCAATATGTTTGGAGGAGAAAAGGTGAGGCCTTTAATCCCAGGAACACCAATTCCTACCGTCAAGCATGGTGGTGGTAGTATTATGCTCTGGGCCTGTTTTGCTGCCAATGGAACTGGTGCTTTACAGAGAGTAAATGGGACAATGAAAAAGGAGGATTACCTCCAAATTCTTCAGGACAAGCTAAATCATCATATCATCATCATATCATCAGCCCGGAGGTTGGGTCTTGGGCGCAGTTGGGTGTTCCAACAGGACAATGACCCCAAACACACGTCAAAAGTGGTAAAGGAAGGGCTAAATCAGGCTAGAATTAAGGTTTTAGAATGGCCTTCCCAAATTTCTGACTTAAACGTGTGGACAATGCTGAAGAAACAAGTCCATGTCAGAAAACCAACACATTTAGCTGAGCTGCACCAATTTTGTCAAGAAGAGTGGTCAAAAATTCAAGCTGAAGCTTGTAGATGTCTACCAAAAGCGCCTTAGACTTAAACTTAGACTTAGACAAACTTTAATGATCCACAAGGGAAATTGTTCCACACAGTAGCTCAGTTACAATGATGGAAAGTGTAAGGATGGAAAGGACAATGCAGGTATAAATAGACTAAATATAGCGATATAAAATATAACATATATACGTAATATTTACATAATATATGCACAGTATATTATATATACTGATATATTATATTATATTATGTCTATATCATATATACAATATATGACAATTACCATGTACAATATTACAGTATATGTGACAGCTACAGCATAAAATAGAGAGTAAATCCAGCAGAAAATAGAAAATGGACATTATAAACAAAGAGAAGTAGCTAACATAGAAGGTGTCAGGTAGTAGACATATATCATCTATTGCTGTATGGCGAGTTATTGTACAGCTGGATGGAGTGCGGAATGAAGGAGTTCTTGAATGGAACACTGTGGGAATGAAGCTGAAGGAGCCTATTGGAGTATGAACTCCGCTGTCCCTAAATTGTCTGGTGGAGTGGGTGGGCAGGATTGTCCATGATGGCCAGCAGTTTGTCCAGTGTCCTCCTGTCCCTCACTGACACAAACGCCTCCAACTGCGTGCCAATAGTTTAACCGGCTTTCCAGATCAGTTTGTCAATCCGGTTTGAATCCCGTTTGCTGGTGCTGCTGCCCCAACAAACCACTGCAAAGTACAGGGCACTGGTCTTCCATCCATCCATCCATTTTCTACCGCTTGTCTTTTCCGGCTTATTGCAGTGAAACTTGCCAAGGGACATGTAAGCAAATATTAACATTGCTGTATGTATACTTTTGACCCAGCATATTTAAAACCCATAATAAATTCATAAAAGAAGCAAACTTCATGAGTGTTTTTAGTGACCAACAAATATGTGCTCCAATCACTCTATCACAAAAAAATAAGACTTGTAGAAATTATTGGAAACTGAAGACAGCCATGACATGATGTTCTTTACAAGTGTATGTAAACTTTTGACCACGACTGTATCTGCACTTTTTACACCTTCTTTTTGTCACTTGGAAAAAAAACACAGAGGACATGACCTCAGTGGTAGTTAACGACCAAACATTATTTATTACGTGTAGCAGGCGTGTAGCTGCACATCCTGCAGGATAATGGGTCACCACCACCCCTATAGCTACCTTAAAGGCAAACAAAAGGCCTACTTCTCCTCCAGTAAAGATAAGGTAATGACAAAATGTCACAGATTCTGTTCATAACTTTTATGGACATAATTTCTAGGTGCAGTCAAGGTGTTGAGGGGATCCGGTTTAGTGGCTGCAGGATTAGGTCTCTGCTTTTTGCAGATGATGTGGTCCTGGTGGCTTCATATGGCCAGGATCTTCAGCTCTCACTGGATCGGTTCACAACCGAGTGTGAAGCGACTGGGATGGGAATCAGCACCTCCAAGTCCGAGTCCATGGTTCTCGCCCGGAAAAGGGTGGAGTGCCATCTCCGGGTTGGGGAGGAGTTCTTGACCCAAGTGGAGGAGTTCAAGTACCTCGGAGTCTTGTTCACGAGTGAGGGAAGAGTGGATCGTGAGATCAACAGGCGGATTGCTGTATCGATCTGTTGTGGTGAAGAAGGAGCTGAGCCGGAAGGCAAAGCTCTCAATTTATTGGTCGATCTACGTTCCCATCCTCACCTATGGTCATGAGCTTTGGGTTATGACCGCAAGGACAAAATCATGGGTACAAGCGGCCGAAATGAGTTTCCTCCGCCGGGTGGCGGGTCTCTCCCTTAGAGATAGGGTGAGAAGCTCTGTCATCCGGGAGGAGCTCAAAGTAAAGCCGCTGCTCCTCCACATTGAGAGGAGCCAGATGAGGTGGTTCGGGCATCTGGTCAGGATGCCACCGGGACGCCTCCCAATCAATCAATCAATCAATGTTTATTTGTATAGCCCTAAATCACAAGTGTCTCAAAGAGGGAGGTGTTTAGGGCACGTCCGACCGGTAGGAGGCTACGGGGAAGACCCAGGACACGTAAGGAAGACTATGTCTCCCTGCTGGCCTGGGAAGGCCTCGGGATCCCCCGGAAAGAGCTGGATGAAGTGGCTGGGGAGAGGGAAGTCTGGGCTTCCCTGCTTAGGCTACTGCCCCCGCGACCCATCCATCTATTTTTTTTCTACCGCTTGTCCCTTTTTTCTACCGCTTGTCCCTTTTTCTACCGCTTGTCCCTTTCCAGCACCCCCCGCGACAAGCGGGGGGTGCTGGAGCCTATCTCAGTTGCATTCGGGCGGAAGGCGGGTACACCCTGGACAAGTCGCCACCTCATCACAGGGCCAACACAGATAGACAGACAACATTCACACTCACATTCACACACTAGGGCCAATTTAGTGTTGCCAATCAACCATCCCCCCGTGCATGTCTTTGGAGGTGGGAGGAAGCCGGAGTACCCGGAGGGAACCCACGCAGTCACGGGGAGAACATGCAAACTCCACACAGAAAGATCCCGAGCCCGGGATTGAACTCAGGACTACTCAGGACCTTTGTATTGTGAGGCACATGCACTAACCCCTGTACCACCGTGCGACCCGACCTCGGATAAGCGGAAGAAGATAGATGGACGGAGAATGTTCATGACATGCAGAGATGAGCGCAGTAGGTGAGGGTCAAGAGCGTTCTCAATACAGAACCATAGACAAAGGCAACCATTGAGGTATTCAGTGAGGTTACTTTACTTTGTATGCCAGAACGTCAACCAAGCTGTTTTGCCTTCATTAAGGTGGCTTTAATGTATGCTACAAACCTTCTATCGCATACGCGTTGCGTTGTTTAAAAAAAAAAATGCAGTGATATAACGAGGTCTAATCTTTGAAAGATCACGAGTGGGAGAGATTAAAGAGCGCTTTAGTGCTGTGACGGAAATGCTAAATGAGGGCATAATAGGAAAAGTAGGCTCTGGTCGCTGAAGACGACGTGATGAATGCGGTGTGTTTATGTACAGCGTAATGCTATGGTTACTCTAAACCACACGCCGCATTCATTATGTCGGGTCGGAGAAAAAGGAGAGAGGTAACGGCCGCATGAGCTTCAAGTCAGAGAGAAAAAAACGGGAGAAGAAATGAAGAGTGTCACAGCTCCACCTAGTGGTTCCTATAACTTTGACTTTTTTGAACACTTAATTGGAAGAGGTGCTTTGGCATCGGAGTAAGACATTTCAGCAAGGCTGTGCAATGACAGATACGATAAGGAAGGGCTCTATGGACTCTGATGGAACCTTTTTGGCTGCTAAAGGCCACTTTATCCTTTGCAAACACGCAGCTGCTGGGTGAGGGCAGCTTTTTCATCCACTTCCTGTGGAGTATAGAGAGGAGGCAGGCACCAACTACCTGTACATGTGGAGTTTGTTAATCAGAGACTCTGAATTGCCCGATGTGGGTGTGAACGGTCTACGTGGTTTTTGTTCCGTCCTTTTCACAATCCACGTAACAAAGACTATTACAGTGTCCTCACAAACAATCGTGCATTAGGCGTCATACCAAAAAACAAAAGCAGCTGTGCGGAAGACTGCGATAGCAGGAAGCACTGGCAGGAGCATTTGGAATAGGACGCTGATTACTTTCCGTTATCGCGGTACAAAGAGGTTATTCAGCTAATAAGAACAGAAATGCATCTTGCTCAGTTTGTGCCAAAGTGATGCCCTGGCCGACTGTTTAGTATGAAGGCAATGTTTTAGGTGTATACAGCAGTATTGAGGGCAGGTTTTGATGCCAAAAAAGAAGGTTTCATGACCTACCAACTATGGACAATGTTCGGAAGCACTCAACAGGTTGCAATTATTTAAGTAACGTATTGAGAGTTAGGCACCGAGCTTCTGAGGTTACAATTCTCCCAGAAACGTTGAATCGGAACGGTGTGGCGCAGTTGGGAGAGTGGCCGTGCCAGCAATCTGAGGGTTCCTGGTTCAATCCCCACCTTCTACCAACCTCGACATGTCCGTTGTGTCCTTGAGCAAGACGCTTCACCCTTGCTCCTGATGGGTCGTGGTTAGGGCCTTGCATGGCAGCTCCTGCCATCAGTGGGTGAATGTGTGTGTGAATGGGTGAATGTGGAAATAGTGTCAAAGCGCCTTGAGTACCTTGAAGGTAGAAAAGCGCTATACAAGTATAACCCATTTACCATTTATCATTTTCAATTCCTAGTTCTAACGCCAGAAAAAAATAGCCGCGAAAGAATAAAGAAAGAATTGCCTCTGTCAACGAGGAAGAAATATCCGCAGCCAACTAAGAGAAAACAAAGAAGAAATAGCCGCCGCTAACGAAGAAGTAACAGCTATCAGCTGCCGAACAATGTAAAAGACATAGCCGCCAACAAGGATGAAATAGCAACCGAACAACAAAGAAGAAATAGCCACCTAACGTTGAAGAAGAAATAGCCACAAAACAACGCAGAGGAATTTCTCGCCGCCAGCGAAGAAGAAATAGCTACTGCCGCCCACTGAAGAAGAAGTAACAAAGAAAAAAATCAGGACCGCCAATGAAAGATAGCCGCTGCAAATGAAGAACAAATAGTTGACGCCAATGAAGAAGAAATAGCCACCAAACAACAAAGAAGAAACAGCCGCCGGACAACGAAAAAGAGATAGCCGCCGCCACTATAGAAGAAATAGTCACCAAACAACGAAGAAGAAAAAGCCGCCATCAAAGAAGAAATAGCCAACGTCAACGCAGAAGAAATTCTCGCGGCGAGCGGAGAAGTAGCCGCTGACAACAAAGAAGAAATAGGGGCGCCAACAAAAAATAGCCGCTGCCAATAAAGAAGTAAGAGCTGTCAGCTGCCGAACAATGTAGAAGAAATAGCCGCCAACAAAGATAAAATAGCAACCGAGCAACAAAGAAAAAATAGCCGCCGTCAATGAAGCAGTAACAACTGTTAATTGCTGAACAGTGGAGAAGAAATAGCCACCAACAAAGATGAAATAGCAACAGAACAACGAAAAAAGAGATAGCCGTCACTGAAGAAGAAATAGTCAGCAAACAACGAAGAAAAAAAAGCCGCTAACAAGGAAGAAATAACCAACGTCAATGCAGAAGAAATTATTTCCGCCAGCGAAGAAGAATTAGCCACCGCCGCCCACTGAAGAAGAAGTAGCCGCTACCAACAAAGAAGAAATAGCGGTCGCCAACGAAAAATAGCCGCTGCCAATACAGAAGTAAGAGCTGTCAGCTGCGGAACATTGTAAAAGAAATAGCCGCCAAGAAAGATGAAATAAAAACCGAACAACAAAGAAGAAATAGCCGCCACCAACGGAGAAGTAACAGCATCAGCTGCTAAACAATGTAGAAGAAATAGCTGAATTTGAAGCCCGACCTTAGTCATACAAGTGTAAGTAAAGCCCTAAATAAGACTAAATGCAAGTATAGTACAGTAAAATTACTTAGTTATACAAGTGTAAGTAAAGCACTAAATAAGACTAAATACACGTATAGTACAGTCAAATTACTTAGTTATACAAGTGTAAGTAAAGCACTAAATAAGACTAAATACAAGTATAGTACAGTCAAATTACTTAGTCATACAAGTGTAAGTAAAGCACAAATAAGACTAAATACAAGTATAGTACAGTAAAATTACTTAATTATACAAGTGTAAGTAAAGCACTAAATAAGACTAAATACAAGTATAGTACAGTCAAATTACTTAGTCATACAAGTGTAAGTAAAGCACTAAATAAGACTAAATACAAGTATAGTACAGTCAAATTACTTAGTCATACAAGTGTAAGTAAAGCACTAAATAAGACTAAATACAAGTATAGTACAGTCAAATTACAACATTTTTTACACACGTGTAAACACGAGTTAACTAAGTAAAATCACGCCTCCTATTAACACTAAAACCAACTGTCAGTCATGTCTACCTTTGAGCATTTAATTCAAACAGTATGTGGCAGTTCGTCAATGCTTCGCAAACTTTCCTCACCAAGAACATCCCCAGAAAACACCTGGCTCTCCAAGTACCACCACAAAGACCAACAATAAAATACAGTAGCATAGTAGTCCTACGTATTCATTAAAAACAAGGCAGAGGTTTTATCTAACAGGTATATTCAATAATGTTGGCCTTCATAACATTGCACACAGTTTAAACTGTAACACTGGTTTGAATGCAGGAAAATAAAACACTGTACTTTAATCAAGTGATTCTTTGGCGAACCGCTCGCGGTGCATGCACCACAGTTTGAGAATCCCTGCGCACTAATTTAGTCCAATTTCTCAAATAGTTTGGCTCTAAATAAGCCCATGGAGACGCCTTAATCTGATCAAAAAAACAAACTATTTGAGAAATCAGACTAATTTAGTGCATGGAAATGAAAAATCATATTTTGACTTTAAAATGATTTAGTTTTCTTTTGTTGATGATGGAACAGTTGTATTGTGGTGTTTTTATCAAATTTGTCTTTTTTGGCATCGCAGATACCCTGGTGTGACATTGCAACAAAAAAAACAGACGCCCATATATGGTCATGTACCTCCTGTAGATAGCCGCGTCCTTCTTCTGCAGATAACCACACTTCTGCTGTTATGGCTGATTTATGCTACGAGATCAGGTGAGCCATTATGCCAATATCAGTCCGATGCAGGCTGCACAGAACTATAAATTGGGTCGAGTCATTTTCCCCAGGAAACTCAGCGGGGTGAGAAAGAGTGATATGTTTCATACATATGCATGAACGGCTTATTCTCCTTGCCGTACCGCTGGGATCCCTCCTTCTTTCTCTCTTTGACAGATATTACAACGGGTGACAGATTGCAGCCGGAAGAGTAAAACCGGGGACCGGCGAAACGGCCTGTGATTATGGACTGCGACGGTACAAGCTGCTAAAGATATTGCGCTGACCAAAGTGGACTTGGCATGTTTGACATTTTTAGGATAAGATATATGCCTACCACACTGGGGGCTCCGAATGCAATCTGTCTTTTTCCTGAAAAATAAAAGTTTTGCACACATTTTTGTTGGCGGGGCCAGCTGGGTCAAATAATTCATTTCAAGTGCATTCTAACTGGTCTAATTGAAGAAATAATGTATGTTTCTTTCCGCAAGAAGCAACATAAATGCTTGTTTGGACATCTAAAAACGACTTTTGGATGTTTGAAGGGCATTGCCTGTGTTACGATTCTGCGGTAGTTGTGACCCCGGGGTGTGGAGACGGTAGACGGCGTGCGGGTAAGAAGTGTATTTCATTAAAGGCCTACTGAAATGACATTTTTTTATTGAAACGGGGATAGCAGATCCATTCTATGTGTCAAACTTGATCATTTCGCGATATTGCCATATTTTTGATGAAAGGATTTAGTAGAGAACAACGACGATAAAGGTCACAACTTTTGGTCGCTGATAAAAAAAGCCTTGCCTGTACCGGAAGTAGCGTGACGTCACCAGAGGAAGGACTCCTCATATTCTACCATTATTTTCAATGGAGCGAGAGAGATTCGTACAGAGAAAGCGACGATTACCCCATTAATTTGAGCGAGGATGAAAGATTTGTGGATGAGGAAAGTGAGAGTGAAGGACTAGAGAGGCAGTGCAGGACGTATCTTTTTTTGCTCTGACCGTAACTTAGGTACAAGGGTTTATTGGATTCCACACTTTATCCTTTTTCTATTGTGGATCACGGATTTGTATTTTAAACCACCTCGGATACTATATCCTCTTGAAAATGAGAGTCGAGAACGCGAAATGGACAGTCACAGTGACTTTTATCTCCACGACAATACATCGGCGAAGCTCTTTAGCTTCGGAGCTAACGTGATAGCATCTGGCTCAAATGCAGATAGAAACAAAATTAATATATCCCTGACTGGAAGGATGGACAGAAGATCAACAATACTATTAAACCATGTACATGTAAATACACGGTTAATAATTCTCAGCCTGGCAAAGCTTAACAATGCTGTTGCTAACGACGCCATTGAAGCTAACTTAGCAACCGGACCTCACAGAGCTATGCTAAAAACATTAGCGCTCCACCTACGCCAGCCAGCCCTCATCTGCTCATCAACACCCGTGCTCACCTGCGTTCCAGCGATCGACGGCGCGATGAAGGACTTCACCCGATCATCCGTGCGGTTGGCGGCTAGCGGCGGCTAGCGGCGGCTAGCGGCGGCTAGCGGCAGCTAGCGGCGGCTAGCGGTGGCTAGCGGCGGCTAGCGGCGGCTAGCGGCGGCTAGCGGCGGCTAGCGGCGGCTAGCGGCGGCTAGCGCGTTTGCTATCCAAGTAAGTCCTCCTGGTTGTGTTGCTACAGCCAGCCGCTAATACACCGATCCCACCTACAACTTTCTTCTTTGCAGTCTTCATTGTTCATTAAACAAATTGCAAAAGATTCCAATACTTCCATTTATCTATTGACGTCACGCGCATACGTCATCATACATAGACGTTTTCAACCGGAAGTTTAGCGGGAAATTTAACCCGGCCGTATTGGCATGTGTTGCAATGTTAAGATTTCATTTTGATATATAAACTATCAGACTGCGTGGTCGGTAGTAGTGGGTTTCAGTAGGCCTTTAAAAACACTGCATGTCATGGCAGACTTCATGAGGGACATCAACTTTGGGACAAATGATGATCCAGAAACGTCTTTTTTTTTTTTTTAGCCAAGGTTTAAGTTTTACAAGCTGTGTGCGAAACAGATGAAGCTTTAGTGAAAATAAGCAACATGTAGCAGTGTTGCTAAGTGCTGAACTATGAGCACAATAAAACAATCACCTTTGGGGACGGCGTGGCGCAGTTGGGAGAGTGGCCGTGCCAGCAACTTGAGGGTTCCTGGTTTGATCCCCATCTTCTACCAACCTTGTCACGTCCGTTGTGCCCTTGAGCAAGACACTTCACCCCTGCTCCTGATGGGTGGTGGTTAGGGTGTGAATGTGTGTGTGAATGTGTGAATGTGGAAATAGTGTCAAAGCGCTTTGAGTACCTTGAAGGTGGAAAAGCGCTACACAAGTATAAGCCATTTACCATTTACCATTTACCCACTGTACAATGTCTGCTCTCACTGGGGTGCCGACGGATGGGATGTTTGTATCTTTCCGTTTAGATGAAGAATTAATAATAAACCATAAACAAGCGTCTTTTCGTGTCTTTCTCTACTTTACTATACTATGGATCACAATGTGGGAAGAAAGGGATGGAAGGGAAGAGGGATATATATATATATATTTTACATATATATATATATATATATATATATATATATATATATATATATATATATATATATATATATATATATATATATATATATATATATATATATATATGTTGTTTCTTGTGTTTCTTTATCTCAAAATCGATTTTTTTGTTTTTGTTCTTTCTTTTCTTTCCTCTATTTGACATGTACAAAGTGAATGTGGCGTGGAGGGGGGCGTGCCCAGCGGGCCTGCCGCGGAAAGTGGTGTGCAAGGACCGGCCTCGAAGACAGCGACAGGTGAGTGGATTGCCCGACTGTGCCTCGTTATCTAATCACCTGTCGCCTTTATTAGCAGCAGCCGGAACGAGACAAGTTGTTGCAGTTGGAGTGGGAGAAAGAGAGAGAGAGACACGGACTAAGAAAAAGACATTTTGCTGGAAAGTTAAAGCCTCTCAACATTTATGAAAATAAAACAGTGTTGTACCCTGAAATCTGGGCTCTCTTGGCAGTGTGTGGTGGTCCGAGGAACCCACTAGAAGGCAACCTCTACAGTGGCATAATAAGCTTTTAGCTTCAGCCTTAACTTTTTTGGTCAGGAAATGTAAATATTTTATTTACTTATCTGTTATGCACTTGAAGTGTGTTTTTCGCCACCCCCAGATCTAAGTTGGATGTCAAAGTTGACCCACTTCTCGGATTATGCCCACGTCCTTCTAGTATCCAGGCATGATTTATGCTCAAAAATGAACTTTCACCAACTCAGAGGCGATGCAGCAGCTCAGCATGTCAAACTAGCAGCATAAGCTAGTTAGCTCTCTGTGATCAAGGTGCGGCTAACGATAGTTAGTTACAACATGTAAATAGAGTAATATTTGCGGCCTTTGGATGTTTTTTTTAGTGTACTCTCATTGGCTGCATTGTTAGCCACCTCGAACTTGCCGTAGTTTACGACTTAGAATGCATCAAACAAAAGAAAAACCTATGTTATACAAAACCCAAAACCAGTGAAGTTGGTATGTTGTTTAAAGGGTAAATAAAAACAGAATACGATGATTTGCAAATCCTTTTCAACTTATATTCAATTGAATAGACTGCAAAGACAATATATTTAATGTTGGAACGGAGAATTTTTTTTTTTTTTTGGAAAATAATCACTAACTTAGAATTTAATGGCAGCAGCACATTGCAAAAAAGTTGGCACAAGGGCATGTTCAAAACTGTGTTACATGGCCTTTCCTTTTAACAACACTCAGTAAACGTTTGGGAACTGAGGAGACACATTTTTTAAGTTTCTCAGGTGGAATTCTTTTCCATTCTTGCTTGATGTACAGCTTAAGTTGTTCAACAGTCCGGGGGTCTCCGTTGTGGTATTTTAGGCTTCATATTGCACCACAAATTTCTGATGGGAGACAGGTCTGGACTACAGGCAGGCCAGTCTAGTACCCGCACTCTTTTACTATGAAGCCACGTTGATGTAACACGTGGCTTGGCATTGTCTTGCTGAAATAAGCAGGGGCGTCCATGATAACGTTGCTTGGATGGCAACCTATGTCGCTCCAAAACCTGTATGTACCTGTCAGCATTAATGGTGCCTTCACAGATGTGTAAGTTACCCATGCCTTGGGCACTAATACACCCCCATACCATCACACATGCTGGCTTTTACACTTTGCACCTTGAACAATACGGATGGTTATTTTCCTCTTTGGTCCGGAGGACACAACGTCCACAGTTTCCAAAAACAATTTGAAATGTGAAATCGTCAGACCACAGAACAATTTTCCACTTTGCATCAGTCCGTGTTAGATGAGCTCGGGCCCAGCAAAGCCGGTGGCGTTTCTGGGTGTTGTTGATAAATGGCTTTGGCTTTGCATAGTAGAGTTTTAAAGGCCTACTGAAATGATTTTTTTTATTTAAACGGGAATAGCAGATCCATTCTATGTGTCATACTTGATCATTTCGCGATATTGCCATATTTTTGCTGAAAGGATTTAGTAGAGAAAATCGACGATAAAGTTCGCAACTTTTGCTCGCTGATAAAAAAAAACCTTGCCTGTACCGGAAGTAGCGTGACGTCACAAGCGGTAGTGCTGTTCACAATTCCCCGTTGTTTACAATGGAGCGAGAGAGATTCGGACCGAGAAAGTGACGATTACCCCATTAATTTGAGCGAGGATGAAAGATTCGTAGATGAGGAACGTTACAGTGAAGGACTTGAGAGGCAGTGATGGACGTATCTTTTTTCGCTCTGACCGTAACTTAGGTACAAGCTGGCTCATTGGATTCCACACTCTCTCCTTTTTCTATTGTGTATCACAGATTTGTATTTTAAACCATCTCAGATACTGTATCCTCTTGAAAATGAGAGTCGAGAACGCAAAATGGACATTCACAGTGACTGAACATGTAAATACACGATTAATAATTCAGCTTTGCGAAGCTAGAAAAAATAGAAGCTAACCTAGCTACGTAGCCAACGTGATAGCAGCAGTCTCAAATGCAGATAGAAACTAAATAAAAAAAACCTGACTGGATGGATAGACAGAAGATCAATAATACTATTAAACCATGAACATGTAAATACACGATTAATAATATTCCGCTTGGCGAAGCTAAAAAAACAGAAGCTAACCTAGCTGCGTAGCCAACGTGATAGCAGCAGTCTCAAATGCAGATAGAAACTAAATTAAAAAAAAACCCTGACTGGATGGATAGACAGAAGATCAATAATACTATTAAACCATGAACACGTAAATACACGATTAATAATATTCCGCTTGGCGAAGCTAAAAAAACAGAAGCTAACCTAGCTGCGTAGCCAACGTGATAGCAGCAGTCTCAAATGCAGATAGAAACTAAATTTAAAAAAAACCTGACTGGATGGATAGACAGAAGATCAATAATACTATTAAACCATGAACATGTAAATACACGATTAATAATATTCCGCTTGGCGAAGCTAAAAAAACAGAAGCTAACCTAGCTGCGTAGCTAACTTAGATGCGGCGGCGGGCGTTGTACGCTTTTGACGACACCCCGGCCGCCATCAGAGTCGGCAAGAAACATATATTTCCCCAAAGTTACGTACGTCACATGCACATATCGACACGCACGTACGGGCAAGCGATCAAATGTTTGGAAGCCAAAGCTAGACTCACCGTAGTGCGTCTGCTATCCTGCTCAAAACACAACACAACCTCCTGGTGTTGGTGTTGCTGTAGTCCGCCGCTCTACCGGTCGCACCTACAACTTTCTTATTTGCAGTCTCCATTGTCCACTAAACAAATTGCTCAATAGCTTTATTAACAAGCGGTAACTGGTTGTAGTTCAAAAAGTAACGCACACACATACACGAGCTGCTGTTAGCCAAAAAACTCACGCTCACACACACACTCAAGTTCCCCGCCAACTCACTCGCGCATGCGCGTTCCCCAAACCCTTAAAGACACAGTACACTAATGCAAATATCACAGATATTACAGTATTGTACTTAGCCGCTAAGACACCGATCGATCCCACCTACAACGTTCTTCTTTGCAGTCTCCGTTGTTCATTAAACAAATTGCAAAAGATTCACCAACACAGATGTCCAGAATACTGTGGAATTTTGTCGAAGAAAACAAGAGGCTTTTCTATCGGGTCCGATGGGGTCCAACCACTTCCGTTGCTTTTGTGACGTCACGCGCATAAATCATATCCAAAGGAGTTTTTCAACCGGAAGTGTGGCGGGAATTTTAAAATTGCACTTTATAAGTTAACCCGGCCGTATTGGCATGTGTTGCAATGTTAAGATTTCATCATTGATATATAAAGTATCAGACTGCGTGGTTGGTAGTAGTGGGTTTCAGTAGGCCTTTAACTTGCACTTACAGACGTAGCGAGCAAATGTAGTTACTGACAGTGGTTTTCTGAAGTGTTCCTGAGCCCATGTGGTGATATCCTTTACACACGGATGTAGCTTTTTGATGCAGTACTGCCTGAGGGATCGAAGGTAACGTGCATTCAATGTTACGTGCAGTGATTTCTCCAGATTCTCTGAACCTTTTGATGATATCACGGAGCGTAGATGGTGAAATCCCTAAATGCCTTGCAATAGCAGGTTGAGAAATGTTGTTCTTAAACTGTTGAACAATTTGCTCACACATTTGTTGTTGTTGGTGACTCTCGCCCCATCCTTGTTTGTGAATGACTGAGCATTTCATGAAAGCTGCTTGTATACCCAATCATGGTACCCACCTGTTCCCAATTAGCCTGTTCACCTGTGGGATGTTCCAAATAAGTGTTTGATGAGCATTCCTCAACTTGGTCAATCTTTTTTTGCCACTTGTGCCAGCTTTTTTGAAACATGTTGCAGGCATCAAATTCCAAATGAGCTAATATTTGCAAAAAATAACAAAGTTTATCAGTTCGAAATTTTACGATTCATATAACGTGCCAACTTCACTGGGTTTGGGTTTTGTACAAACCCTGTTTCCATATGAGTTGGGAAATTGTGTTAGATGTAAATATAAACGGAATACAATGATTTGCAAATCCTTTTCAACCCATATTCAGTTGAATGCACTACAAAGACAAGATATTTGATGTTCAAACTCATAAACTTTTTTTTTTTTTTGCAAATAATAATCAACTTACAATTTCATGGCTGCAACACGTGCCAAAGTAGTTGGGAAAGGGCATGTTCACCACTGTGTTACATCACCTTTTCTTTTAACAACACTCAATAAACGATTGGGAACTGAGGAAACTAATTGTTGAGGCTTTGAAAGTGGAATTCTTTCCCATTCTTGTTTTATGTAGAGCTTCAGTCGTTCAATAGTCCGGGGTCTCCGCTGTCGTATTTTACGCTTCATAATGCGCCACACATTTTCAATGGGAGACAGCTCTGGACTGCAGGCGGGCCAGGAAAGTACCCGCACTCCTTTTTTACGAAGCCACACTGTTGTAACACGTGCTGAATGTGGCTTGGCATTGTCTTGCTGAAATAAGCAGGGGCGTCCATGAAAAAGACGGCGCTTAGATGGCAACATATGTTGTTCCAAAACCTGTATGTAACTTTCAGCATTAATGGTGCCTTCACAGATGTGTAAGTTACCCATGCCTTGGGCACTAATGCACCCCCATACCATCACACATGCTGGCTTTTGAACTTTGCGTCGATAACAGTCTGGATGGTTCGCTCCCCCTTTGGTCCGGATGACACGATGTCGAATATTTCCAAAAACAATTTGAAATGTGGACTCGTCAGACCACAGAACACTTTTCCACTTTGCATGAGTCCATCTTAGATGATCTCGGGCCCAGAGAAGCCGGCGGCGTTTCTGGATGTTGTTGATTAATGGCTTTCGCTTTGCATAGTAGAGCTTTAACTTGCACTTACAGATGTAGCGACCAACTGTAGTTACTGACAGTGGGTTTCTGAAGTGTTCCTGAGCCCATGTGGTGATATCCTTTAGAGATTGATGTCGGTTTTTGATACAGTGCCGTCTGAGGGATCGAAGGTCACGGTCATTCAATGTTGGTTTCCGGCCATGCCGCTTACGTGGAGGGATTTCTCCAGATTCTCTGAACCTTTTGATGATATTATGGACCGTGGATGTTGAAATCCCTAAATTTCTTGCAATTGCACTTTGAGAAACGTTGTTCTTAAACTGTTTGACTATTTGCTCACGCAGTTGTGGACAAAGGGGTGTACCTCACCCCAATCCTTTCTTGTGAAAGACTGAGCATTTTTTGGGAAGCTGTTTTTATACCCAATCATGGCACCCACCTGTTCCCAATTAGCCTGCACACCTGTGGGATATTCTAAATAAGTGTTTGATGAGCATTCCTCAACTTTATCAGTATTTATTGCCACCTTTCCCAACTTCTTTGTCACGTGTTGCTGGCATCAAATTCTAAAGTTAATGATTATTTGCAAAAAAAAAAAAAAAAAGTTTATCAGTTTGAACATCAAATATGTTGTCTTTGTAGCATATGCAACTGAATATGGATTGGAAAATGATTTGCAAATCATTGTATTCCGTTTATATTTACATCTAACACAATTTCCCAACTCATATGGAAACGGGGTTTGTACAAACAATGTCTTTATATCGACAGATAGACGTGGCAGATTCCAAAACAACTGCAGTTCCCCTTTAAGCAGGATAAGATAAAGCAACTCGGACAGAAATGTCAGCAAGATTCCTCATTAATAAATAAAGTTGCATCCGTGAGGCAGCAGAAGTAATACCAAAAGGTCAAAGATTGGAATCTCGGCCTTTAAAAGTGCGAGCACAAACAAACATGTGGTGTTTTTAGAAGAAAAAGAAGTCTTAAATTAGAGATTCCCACAGCAGCCTCCAGTGATCATTTGCCCAACAGAGCGACTGACAGCTCGTCCCCGACCGCCGCTGCAAATCTTCTGATACATAATTTCTGTTGTTTGCCGCCCGTTTGTTTACTTACTCCGGCGCATGTCTGACATTCCAATAAGAGGCCGGGGAATAAAGAGCCCCTTGGAGAGAGGAGATGAAAAGTTCAAAGATAAAAGATACTTAAGACCCGATCTGGGAAGGGAGGACGAAGGACACTGGCAAGGAGACCGGAGGACAGGGCATTTTTTCACTCTTTTTACGGGGAGATTCATGGCTGGGGAACAGGATTGTGGCATGACACCAGAGAGCTGTAAGGAGGTGCTAAAAAGTGACTGTGCCTTCTGAAAAGTCGAAAAGTCCAACCGGTCGAGTGTCATTTTTTTTACTATCAACTTGAGTGTTTAGACAGAAGAGAAGCAGGCCGACATCTTTTGTCCTCCAAGTCTGTGATCCTTAATCCCTAATGTTAGTTAATAAATGACTGTTTATTATTATCAACAATATACTTAACAGTACACTACATTAATTATATGCAAAAATAACTGCAAAGTAAAGTAAGGTGTCCTGATCCGCTATTTCTTATCAGGTATCGGTCCAATGTCAGCAAGAAAACAAATATCGGATAATATCGGCTTTCATCTAAAATCTCTGATACGAGTGTTTTACTTGTGCAAAGTTGGACATCTTAAAAGGTGCCATATGTAGGAATTTGGCAAGAACGGTCACAATTCTGTAGTCCCCTCCCTCTCCCCCTGACTGAGGTTGCCAGATGCGCAGCCAAATCCAGCTGGATGGACTGGGCTACTCCAAAGAACTTCAAACTTCCAATGCCTCCTACAAGGGGTTGAGGTGCTGGGACCATTTTAGCTGAATAGACAAGCGTTTAGTCAATAACACATCTATAAACAACACATTTTACACAGGAATGAGGCTATTTTCAGGAAGAAGTACGTCATGCTTGTGTACAATAGCACAACAAATGGCAATCATATGGTTATTGTCAGTACTATCTGAAAACAAAGACTAAAACCAACTACAACCAACGCTAGCAGTGATTATACTGGCAAATATGTAGAGCATGCTTAGCAGCCTAATGTACGCCCAAAACTAAAGAGGAGACATTTTACCAAGGTATGCCTATAAGCTACACCAATGAGGAATTATTGGATCATGTGATTTGGCTGTTTCCATACGTTTCACATTGCCATGATGACAGCCGTGCTAGTGTTGGAACCCATTTCCTCAGCATATCAGCATATTGAGAACGAAATCGGCACTGACACTACCCATATCCACATAGGTTTTATTTGTGGAAAATATATTTTGCCCTGTCAGCTGGAATACACATCGACATACAGGCTAACGGGCATATATTTCCCCCGTTAGCTTGTATGTCGGTGTGTCATTGACCGGGCTAGCATGCTAAGCATTACACTAGGAGCTAAGCACCATCACACTAAGCATTGGTTGCAGGAACATACTAGCTTTGTTAGACAAGATCATAGACTGTATTGGACAATATAGTTTACAAATGTCATAGTAATAAGTAATAAGAAAATGTAAATGCCTGACTTACCTATCAAGGAAGAAATTAGCAAGTTTGGCGTCAGATGAAAAAAACTTCTCCGCCTTCAATCATCTCCATCTTTCAAAGACATCCCCCAATACAAATTCTTGTTTTGTTCCTGGCTTTGTCATGAAAAAGTTGAGAATGGTAACTTTTAGATTGACTAAGGTCTGACATGTTTAGTAACTTTACCAGTGGCAGTAGCCAGATGAAGAGGGCGGTGCGTAACTGGAAACCTGGATGTGACACACTCACAGACTTTCTAATTGATCAAACGGTGGAGGGCGGGGCACCAAAATGAAAACAATAAGATTTCGGGGCTGTAAATCTAATTTTGAAATGAGCTTACCCCGGCTGAACTACTGTTATCAGTTATTGAGGTATTGGAAAAGAACATGATTTATTAATGCCTTTTGACATATCAGGGCCATGTCATGATGACTTGACATGACGCTATTACATTTAACAACCTCGTATTTTAGTAAAGTGATTTACAAAAGGTCTACCATAGGGCTACCAGGAGCTAGCAGCTACACGATAGTCAAACACACAATAGCGCACAAGCGAGACATGCCTAATAACTGTCCTTAATTGGGCAATGTTGCAGTCTAAAACACGACACGTGTCAATTTAAACCAGCATCAAAAAATATAGTCGCACATTACTCGCGGATACAAAGTGCTTATATTGTAGCGTCCCGGAAGAGTTAGTACTGCAAGGGATTCTGGGTATTTGTTCTATTGTGTTTATGTTGTGTTACAGTGCGGATGTTCTCCCGAAACGTGTTTGTCATTCTTGTTTAGTGTGGGTTCACAGTGTGGCGCATATTTGTAATAGTGTTAAAGTTGTTTGTGTGACCTGAATGGCTGTTGACCAAGTATGCTTTGCATTAATTCGTGATGAGAACAGCCGGTAGATATTATGTGACTCAGACGACACGCACGCAAAGGAAATGCCTTTAAGGTTATTGGCACTCTGTACCTCTCCCTACGTCCGCGTTTTAAAACGTCACACATTTTACTTTTAGAAACCGATACCGATAATTTTAAAGCATGTATCGGCATCCCTTAATATATATATATATATATATATATATATATATATATATATATATATATATATATATATATATATATATATATATATGTCTTAATTAGATTATCCAAAAAATAGTGCTCGATACCGTGGTAGAGCATAATATGTATGTGTGGGGAAAAAAATCACAAGACTATTTCATCTCTACAGGCCTGTTTCATGAGGGGTTTTCCTCAATCCTCAGGAGATTTTCCTATATATATATATATATATATATATATATATATATATATATATATATATATATATATATATATATATATATACTGTATATCATTATGCCCTTTTTGTCAAACCTCTCTTTTCACTTTTTCACCGATGCATTTAATGCTTCATATTCATATTTGTGAGGATGTCTAATAATTTATGTATGCGATTATTTTGCTTTCACAATGTGTTCCTGGGACTACAGCAGTCGGGCGGGCAGCAGTAGCAGCCGGTGGCGGCACACTGGCACCCCTGAGACCAAGGCCGACTCTGTGTTGCGTACGGCTGCGACAGTCCTCACCCGCGTTCTAATAATAAATTGAGTAACCCAACAACAGTCTAAGTTTTTCGTATCACTTTTGATAGCGCTGGCCTGTTTAAATGAAAAAGGTTGCAAACCAAGTATTACATGAATGTCTAATCTTGCTTTCAGCAGGCACACGTTTTGTTGTAAGTTACACAAAATACATTTATTTTGCAAATAATCAGATTTACCCACCTCTTATAAAGTTTCACGTGTCATACGAGTATCTTTTCAAATGGGGTGCAGCACTAATTACCCTGTGTGGGTTTTGGCCACGCACATCTTGACCATTTATTTGTTTCTATTTCAGCCAGTGTTCAGGTCTCAGAGACACGGCTATGAAGGGCTGACAATCGTTCACTGGAATCACCAGAGACCAGCAACTCCTGCTGACTTGACATCGGGCACATGGCCACTTTCGATGTGATCTGCGTATTTATAAGGGGGCGTGGCCTGGGCATGCTCAGCCAGGCGATAAATTCCGAGTTGATTGCGATGTAACAAAGAAACTTTAATACATCGGAATTTTTACTTTGAACGTAGGTCTAATTTTAGTAGGGAATACACGCC
>NC_084752.1:33588154-33590654 GCF_033978785.1 Entelurus aequoreus | reverse complement strand
CGGGCATCTGGTCAGGATGCCACCCGAACGCCGCCCTAGGGAGGTGTTTAGGGCACGTCCGACCGGTAGGAGGCCACGGGGAAGACCCAGGACACGTTGGGAAGACTATGTCTGGCCTGGGAATGCCTCGGGATCCCCCGGGAGGAGCTGGATGAAGTGGCTGGGGAGAGGGAAGTCTGGGTTTCCCTGCTTAGGCTGCTGCCCCAGCGACCCGACCTCGGATAAGCGGATGTATGAATATATATGTAAATATGTGTATTTATGTAAATATGTGTATATATGTATATGTGTATGTATATACAGTCACGATCAAAAGTTTACATACACTTGTAAAGAACATAATGTCATGGCTGTTTTGAGTCTACAATCATTTCTACAACTCTTATTTTTTATTTTAGAGTGATTGGAGCACATACTTGTTGGTCACAAAAAAAATTCATGAAGTTTGGTTATTTTATGAATTTATTATGGGTCTACTGAAAATGTGACCAAATCTGCTGTGTCAAAAGTATACATACAGCAATGTTAATATTTGCTTACATGTCCCTTGGCAAGCTTCACTGCAATAAGGCACTTTTGGTAGCCATCCACAAGCTTCTGCTGGAATTTTTGACCACTCCTCTTGACAAAATTGGTGCAGTTCAGCTAAATTTGTTGGCTTTCTGACATGGACTTGTTTCTTTAGCATTATCAACATGTTCTCAATGGGGTTTAAGTCAGGAATTTGGGAAGGCCATTCTAAAACCTTAATTCTAGCCTGATTTAGCCATTCCTTTACCACTTTTGACGTGTGTTTGGGGTCAGTGTCCTGTTGGAACACCCAACTGCGCCCAAGATCCAACCTCAAGATGACTTTAGGTTGTCCTGAAGAATTTGGAGGTAATCCTCCTTTTTCATTGTCCCATTTAAAGCACCAGTTCCATTGGCAGCAAAACAGGCCCAGAGCATAATAATACCACCACCATGCTTGACGGTAGGCATGGTGTTCCTGGGATTAAAGGCCTCGCCTGTTTTCCTCCAAACATATTGCTGGGTATTGTGGCCAAACAGCTCAATTTTTGTTTTATCTGACAACACATGGACAAAGATAAGACCTTTTGGAGAAATTTTCTGTGTGCCATTATGAACTATAAGCCCAAAGCCCCTAGGCCCTGAATGACTGGACTCTCGCTCAAGGCCTCAACACACATTACTGTCATCATGAACGGCCTTCAGCTCATCAAAGCTCTGCCCCCCCCACCATCTCCAGAACTAAATTAAAGGACTTAAAGGACTCCAACGACATCAAAAGACTGCAAGAACATCACAAGACTCCTTTAAAATCCCTCTCCATCCGAGAGGAGGATGTACGCCGGCAGTTCTTGAAGATGAACACACAGTGTCTCCCCCTCCACTTTGAGACACTGCGTGGATCAGCTGGCTCCTGTCTTCACTGACATTTTAACACCTCTCTGGAGCTATGCCGCGTGCCGTCCTGCTTCAAAACCTTCACCATCGTCCCTGTCCCCAAGAAAGCACGGATCACAGGACTTAATGACTACAGGCCGGTGGCGCTGACGTCTGTAATCATGAAGTCCTTTGAGCGCTTGGTCCTGCCCCACCTCAAGGACATCACCGGCCCCCTCCTGGACCCACTGCAGTTCAACTACAGAGGCAACAGGTCTGTGGATGATGCAGTGAACCTGGCCCTCCACTTCATTTTGGAGCATCTGGACTCCCCAGGAACCTATGCCAGTATCCTATTTGTGGACTTCAGCTCTGCCTTCAACACCATCCTCCCTGGACTGCTACGAGACAAGCTCTACCAGCTCAGTGTGCCCGACTCCGTCTGCAGTTGGATCAAACACTTCCTGACGGACCGAAGACAGCACTTGCGGCTGGGGAAGATTGTCTCGGACAGTCAAACCACGAACACTGGTACTCCTCAGGGCTGTGTACTTTCCCCCTGGCTCTTCTCCCTGTATACAAGCTGCTGCACCTCCAGTCACCAGTTCATAAAGCAGCTCAAGTTTGCGGACGACACTACCCTTATCGGGCTCATCTCGGATGGCGAAGAATCCGCCTACAAGAGAGAGGTGGACCGGCTGGCGTCCTGGTGCAGCCTCAACAACCTGGAGCTGAACGCCCAGAAAACAGTGGAGATGATCTTGGACTTCAGGAACGTCAAAGCCCCACCATCCCCCCTCACCCTGATTGACTGTCCCACCCCTGTCTACACTGTGGACTCCATCCGTTTATTGGCCACCACCATCACCCAGGACCTCAAGTGGGAGTCGACCATCAGCTCCCTCATCAAGAAGGGCCAGCAGAGGATGTACTTCCTGCGGCAGCTGAGGAAACTTAAGGTGCCGACCGAGATGCTGGAGCAGTTCTACTCAGCCATCATCGAGTCCATCCTCACCACCTCCATCACCGTGTGGTTCCCCGGCGCCACAGTCCGGGACACGCATCGACTGCAGCGCATGGTACGTGCTGCTGAGAAGGTTATTGGCTGAAAACT
>NC_084752.1:33475654-33583154 GCF_033978785.1 Entelurus aequoreus | reverse complement strand
ACCTGGAGAGGCGTGATTGGGAAGAATGGCCGCCCAGATCTGAACCCGAATGGTGTTTTGTTATTGGACTTTTGTGCCCGTCACAGATTGACCATAACGAACACCATGTTCAAGCATAAGGGTGTCCATATGTGCACTTGGCACCAGGACACCCTAGGCCGCAGTTCCATGATCGACTTTGTAGTTGTGTCATCGGATTTGCGGCCTCATGTTTTGGACACTCGGGTGAAGAGAGGGGCGGAGCTTTCTACCGATCACCACCTGGTGGTGAGTTGGCTGCGATGGTGGGGGAGGATGCCGGACAGACCTGGTGGGCCCAAACGCATTGTGAGGGTTTGCTGGGAACGTCTGTCAGAGTCTCCTGTCTGAGAGAGTTTCAATTCCCACCTCCGGAAGAACTTTGAACATGTCACGAGGGAGGTGCTGGACATTGAGTCCGAGTGGACCATGTTCCGCACCTCTATGGTCGAGGCGGCTGATTGGAGCTGTGGCCGCAAGGTAGTTGGTGCCTGTCATGGCGGTAATCCTAGAACCCGTTTGTGGACACCGGCGGTGAGGGATGCCGTCAAGCTGAAGAAGGAGTCCTATCGGGTTCTTTTGGCTCATAGGACTCCTGAGGCAGCGGACAGGTACCGACAGCCAAGCGGTGTGCGGCTTCAGTGGTCGCGGAGGCAAAAACTTGGACATGAGAGGAGTTCGGGGAAGCCATGGAAAACGACTTCCGGAAGGCTTCGAAGCGATTCTGGACCACCATCCGCCGCCTCAGGAAGGGGAAGCAGTGCACTATCAACACCGTGTATGGTGAGGATGGTGCACTGCTGACCTCGACTGCGGATGTTGTGGATCGGTGGAGGGAATACTTCGAAGACCTCATCAATCCCACCAACACGTCTTCCTATGAGGAAGCAGAGCCTGGGGAATCTGTGGTGGGCTCTCCCATTTCTGGGGCTGAGGTTGATGAGGTAGTTAAAAAGCTCCTCGGTGGCAAGGCCCCGGGGGTGGATGAGACCCGCCCGGAGTTCCTTAAGGCTCTGGATGCTGTGGGGCTGTCTTGGTTGACAAGACTCTGCAGCATTGCATGGACATCTGGGGTGGTACCTCTGGACTGGCAGACCTGGGTGGTGGTTCCTCTCTTTAAGAAGGGGAACCGGAGGGTGTGTTCTAACTATCGTCGGACCACACTCCTCAGCCTTCCCGGTAAGGTCTATTCAGGTGTACTGGAGAGGAGGCTACGCCGGATAGTCAAACCTCGGAAGAACAGTGTGGTTTTCGTCCTGGTCGTGGAACTGTGGACCAGCTCTATACTCTCGGCAGGGTCCTTGAGGATGCATGGGAGTTTACCCAACCAGTCTGTCTACATGTGCTTTGTGGACTTGGAGAAGGCATTCGACCGTGTCCCTTGGGAAGTCCTGTGGGGAGTGCTTAGAGAGTATGGGGTATCGGACTGTCTGATTGGGGCGGTCCGCTCCCTGTATGATCAGTGTCAGAACTTGGTCCGCATTGCCGGCAGTTAGTCAGACACGTTTCCAGTGAGGGTTGGACTCCGCCAAGGCTGCCCTTTGTCACCGATTCTGTTCATAACTTTTATGGACAGAATTTGTAGGTGCAGTCAAGACGTTGAGGGGATCCGGTTTGGTGGCTGCAGGATTAGGTCTCTGCTTTTTGCAGATGATGTGGTCCTGATGGCTTCATCTGGCCAGGATCTTCAGCTCTCACTGGATTGGTTCGCAGCTGAGTGTGAAGCGACTGGGATGAGAATCATCACCTCCAAGTACGAGTCCATGGTTTTCGCCCGGAAAAGGGTGGAGTGCCATCTCCGGGTTGCGGAGGAGATCCTGCCCCAAGTGGAGGAGTTCAAGTACTTCGGAGTCTTGTTCACGAGTGAGGGAAGAGTGAATCGTGAGATCGACAGGCGGATCGGTGCGGCGTCTTCAGTAATGCGGACGCTGTATCGATCCGTTGTGGTGAAGAAGGAGCTGAGCCAGAAGGCAAAGCTCTCAATTTACCGGTCGATCTACGTTCCCATCCTTACCTATGGTCATGAGCTTTTGGTTATGACCGAAAAGACAAGATCTCGGGTACAAGCGGCTGAAATGTGTTTCCTCTGCCGGGTGGCGGGTCTCTCCCTTAGAGATAGGTTGAGAAGCTCTGTCATCCGGGAGGAACTCAAAGTAAAGCCGCTGCTCCTCCACATCGAGAAGAGACAAATGAGGTGGTTCGGGGATCTGGTCAGGATGCCACCCGAACGCCTCCCTAGGGAGGTGTTTAGGGCACGTCCGACCGGTAGGAGGCCACGGGGAAGACCCAAGACACGTTGGAAAGACTATGTCTCCCGGCTGGCCTGGGAAGGCCTCGGGATCCCCCGAGAAGAGCTGGACGAAGTGGCTGGGGAGAGGGAAGTCTGGGCTTCCCTGCTTAGGCTGCTGCCTCCGCAACCCGACCTCGGATAAGCGGAAGAAGATGGATGGATGGATGTGATTTGAATATTGATGTAAAGTAATTGCAGTCCTTAAATAGGTCGATACTTCATAACAACATTGTTTTTGATTTATTATAATTTTTTGAGCAACAATGGTTGTCTTTTTTTATTTTTTACTATTGGGGATCTTAAAAGTCCCCATTCATCCATCCATCCATTATTTCTACCGCTTGTCCCATTCGGGGTCGCAGGGGGTGCTGGAACCTATCTCAGCTGCATTCATTAAAGTGTTAAAAATAAGTCCTTTTTTTTTTACTTTTAACTATGGCCGACAAGCAATTTTATATATTTTTTTTGATCAGATTAATCACTCTCTTGATTATTGATTAATCATGATTCCCAACTGCACTCGGGCGGAAGGCGAGGTACACCTGGACAAGAGGCCACCTCAGCCCAGATAGACAACGTTCACACACTCGGGACCATTTAGTGTTGACAATCAACCTATCCCTTTGGATGATGAATCATGATTAATCACAAGGTTATGACTTGCTTGCGTTTTAAACGTGCTTAAGAAAATACCCAAATATTTGGACACAATTGCAAGTTTGGAGTCAAAAATGTAATCCGGGCACATTTTTAAACGTTTGACTTAACTGCAAGTCATTAATTTGCTTAAAACACTTTCAAAGTATTTGCAATAAAATAGCAAACAAGGTACAAATATTAAACACACCCATAAACAACTTTTCATAGTGCATTGTTTGCATATGCATTTCCTCTTCCTAAATCATCATCGGCGTGGCGAAGTTGGTAGAGTGGCCGTGCCAGCAATCGGAGGGTTGCTGGTTACTGGGGTTCAATCCCCACCTTCTACCATCCTAGTCACTTCCGTTGTGTCCTTGGGCAAGACACTTCACCCTTGCTCCTGATGGCTGCTGGTTAGCGCCTTGCATGGCAGCTCCCGCCATCAGTGTGTGAATGTGTGTGTGAATGGGTGAATGTGGAAATACCGTCAAAGCGCTTTGAGTACCTTAAAGGTAGAAAAGTGCTATACAAGTACAACCCATTTATCATTTATTTTATCATACAGTAGAATGGTATTTGCATTCTTTAGATCAAGGGTGGCCATTACGTTGATCGCGAGCTAGCGGTGGAAGGTGGCGGGTGTGTCAGTCGACCGCCAGCCAGGCATTGAAAAAACAGACATACAAATTAGCAATCATAAATCTTCACCAAGACGTCATTTTCGTCACTTGATTGACATTCAAGGCATCCGAGGGTCTTGTGAGAGGACGCCGGCTGCTGCCAGATCATTATTAAGAAAAAATGACCGACAGGAAGGCGAGAAACACTTTTTATTTCAACCCTGCCTCCCGTCAAAAGCCTAAAGACTGACCGCACAGTTCCTGTCTTCACAATAAGAGTGCTGCGCCATCCTGCCTGCGCTAAAAAAATAAGAGTATCCAAAAGCTAGCGCAAACAAAAAGTGTATAAAAAGGAGTATGGAAGCTGGACAAATAAGATGCCAAATCCAACCACTACAATGTGGTATCGGACAGAAAGGAGGACTTATTTTCTCCTCCAAAATGCAAAATCAAAAATGTGGACGTTGTCATCACTACTGTCTGATTGCAATCAATGCAAGTCATCAGAATCAGGTAATACACCAACTTATATTCTTGTCTTCATGAAAGAAAGGAATCTATATGTGTTAAACATGCATGTATTTTGTACACCTTTAACATGTGAACAAAAACGGCAAAAACAAATATATAAATGATTTATATGAGGTAGAGAATAGATTGTTTTCTACAGCCTCTCAGTTGTATCAAATGGCTACAGCAGATAGCAAGTTATGTATAAAGTATAAAGAATTGTCTTGTTTGACTTAGACTTAGACAAACTTTATTGATCCACAAGGGAAATTGTTTCACACAGTAGCTCAGTTACAAAGGCTGGAAAGGGTAATGCAGGTATAAAGTAGACAACAAATGTACCATAGTAGCAATATAAAATATACCATACAGTATACGTAATATGTACATAATATACATACAGTATACAATAATTGCTGATATATTATTATATTATATTTTTATATAATATAGAATATACAACACATCCCAATTACCATGTACAATATTCCAGTATATGTAACAGCTGCAGCATAAAATAGAGAGTAGATCCAGCAGAAAATAGACATAAAAAACAAAGAGAGGTAGCTAACATACACTATATTGCCAAAAGTATTTGGCCACCTGCCTTGACTCACATATGAACTTGAAGTACCATCCCACTCCTAACCCATAGGGCTCAATATGATGTGGGTCCACCTTGTGCAGCTATTACAGCTTCAACTCTTCTGGGAAGGCTGTCCACAAGGTTGCGGAGTGTGTTTATAGGAATTTTCCACTATTCTTCCAAAAGCGCATTGGTGAGGTCACACACTGATGTTGGTGGAGAAGGCCAGGCTCTCAGTCTCTGTTCTAATTCATCCCAAAGGGTGTTCTATCGGGTTCAGGTCAGGACTTTGTGCAGGACAGTCAAGTTCATCCACACCAGACTCTGTCATCCATGTCTTTATGGACCTTGCTTTGTGCACAGTCATGTTGGAAGAGGAAGGGCTAGGCCCCTTAGTTCCAGTGAAAGGAACTTTGAATGCTCTAGGATACCCAAAACATTTTGGACAATTCCATGCTCCCAACCTTGTGGGAACAGTTTGAAGCGGGCCCCTTCTTCTTCCAACATGACTGTGCACCAGTGCTCAAAGAAATGTCCATAAAGACATGGATGACAGAGTCTGGTGTGGATGAACTTGACTGGCCGGCACAGAGTCCTGACCTGAACCCGATAGAACACCTTTGGGATGAATTAGAACGGAGACTGAGAGCCTGTATGGCGAGGGATTATACAGTTTGTCCGCTCTAGGCCACCGTAGGTCATGTGATGTGCGTCACCAGACCCGCTAATGTTAGCATTACTATTGCAGACGTCTGACAGAGTCGTGTATGAAACAAGCTCAGCTTCCTGGTGAACATGACATGATGTCACAGTTAAGGACCACACGCCTACAGGCACCAAAGAATGGCAAAGTTTGGGCCCCCAGAACCGTTCCATTTGCCGTATGGAGGCAGCTCTTTTCACACTTACAAACCTTACAAGGCCTTTTTGTATGTAGTTTGAAGAAAATAAACACAGACAAAGTTAATGATTTCATTTACCGTTCGACTGATTTGCATTTCCTACTATCAGTGTGTAAAAAATTTTAATGCCTCTGGACACCAAATTCAATGCTTTTTAATGACATTTAAGGCCTTCATTTTTTCAAAAGTATTACAATGCCCCAAGGAAACCCTGTAAGTGTTTTGCTTTAAGACGCTATTTTAAACTTGTTGTGCACCCATGATGAGAAGGTTTGTCGCTGCAATGCCAAAAAACGACGTCAGTTCGCAGAAGAGATAAAAAGTGAGTTTAAAAATTATTCTTACTACCCTAAAAACCAGGCTAGCGAGCGCACAATTCATTAAATTTTAGAAGAAGTAAATATTTTAGATACGTATATAAGCTGGACCGGACCACAGACCACAGATATATACCGGTACGGAATATTGTGTAAATGTTAGTTTACATACCTTAATTGTTTCCAAACAGTGTCTGTAATACGGCAGTAAAACGGCTGATCAAACAAAACAAGTCATCGTCATGGACACACTAGCCGCAGAAGCTAGCTCTCCAATCAGCTAAACAGACTTAATAACTCCATGGTCTTGGTGAGTTTACTAAACTGAAACAATACAAAAATAACGCTAGTTATTTTAGTTAGTGTTATTAACACTAACACAGACACTCGTAAACGTGTTAGCTAGCTTGATTACATTACGATAGCACGTACAAATATGCTTGAAAATCACACATGGGACGGTTTAGTAAGTAAGAAGTGTTACAAACGTCGCCCGGGGCGATGAATGAAGAATTATTTCAACCAGAAACTCTATGGACGGTTTTACTTCCGGCTCGAGGCAATAGGACAGGAAGTACATTTTAAACACGCAACACTGGCAGTTAGCAAACTCGTGCAAAAGATGGCGCCATAGCACAAACAATAAGTTTTGGTGAATTTACTAAACTGAAACAATACAAAAAAAATGCCATTGTGTGTTAATAACACTAACACAGACACGTGTTAGCATATTCGCTAATGCTAATGACGCTAGCTTCCCACACAGCAGAAGACTCCTATACGGATCCGCCTTCAAGTCGCCCAACCCGCGTTACTGTCACATTCGTTTTGGCTCCGCCTAGAGGATACAGCTCCGCCTCTGAAAATTGTACGGTCAGACAGCTGATCCTGAGCGGACTCGTGTCTGATTCGCATACGCGGACGCGACAAACTAAACCGGCGCGCGCCGCCTAGAGTTATAGGCTCCGCCTACGCGCGCTGAGCCGACCAATGTCTGCACCCGCAGACGTGGACGCGCCTACTAGCGTGTACGCGCATGAGCCAAGAGCATCATTTCTGGACTTTCTTTGCTGGAACACGAACGTAAGTATAGATTTATTGATTTATTGCTACATTCGCAGTAAAGATCGGCCTTTGTGTTTCCATCATCATTTATGTATGATTGTAATGACGTTGTTTGATATTAGGACTAGCAGTAAAACTTTATATTCTGTAAAAAAAAGGCTATTTCCAGCGCCGCCTCCCAGAATGCTTTGCATGGGGACGTGCGTCTGATGTCACGTATCCAGAAAATTTGAAATGGCTGCACGCGGTAGGTGAGGCCCGAGCGAAGAAAAGTGGAAAAGAGTGTTATTCGTCAAAAAACCCACACAACGAAGGTCATTGTAAAATTGTCTTTTATCTGTGTTTTGTGTTCCGGGGGACCCCGACTCCAGAATGTGAAAGTTTCCCGCGTGAAGCCGGTGAGTAAAAAGTTCAATACAGTTAACTTAGGCTATCTTTTGTTAGACGCTGTGAATGTGTGTAGGTTACATGCTACGATATTCCACATATTTCCAACTGCTTGAAACGAAAGCGTATTACTTTATTGTCAGTGTTGTTTAGGCCCAGGTCGCTAACGTTACTTCGTTAGTCAACGACGTAACGTTAACGGAGTGGAAACAGCCGTTCTTTGCTATTAATATGAGTGTGTATTATTTATTTCTTTGTTCTTTAGTGGAGCTCGAGATCCTGTTTACTGTGGACTAGCTGTGTGTGACGCCCTGTTGTTTTTGTTTCCATTAAAAAAAAAAAAGGTATGTCTATTATGTGTTTTTTGGCATAGTTAATTGTAGAAAAAAATATAAAATGAGGTGATGTGAGTGGGAAAAATTGCTGCACATATTAAGGATCCTTTTTCTTGATCTATATTTTTGTTATTTGCTGATGTATATATTTTATATACTGTTTTTTATTTAATTAATTTATTAGAGACTATTTTATGCTTTATTTACCTTTTCTTATTATTATTATTTTATTTACTATTATTATTATTATTTCCACATGTAAGCATAAATAATTGATCATATTAGTACATTGTTTGATTGCTTTGCTTAATCCATTCCATAATTTAATTCCACATACTGATATACTGAAGGTCTTAAGTGTTGTACGTGCGTACAAATGTTTTAAATTACATTTCTCTCCAAGATTATTTTTCTCCTCTTTTTTTGAGAAGAATTGTTGTATATTCTTGGGTAGCAGGTTATAGTTTGCTTTGTTTATAATTGTAGCTGTTTGCAAATTCACTATTTCGTGGAATTTCAGTATCTTTGATTCAATAAATAAAGGATTTGTGTGTTGTCTATATCCAACATTATATATTATTCTAACTGATCTTTTTTGTAACGCCGTTAATGAATTAAGTGTACTTTTGTAATTATTTCCCCATATTTCTACACAATAACTCAGATAAGTAACACTAGTGAACAGTAGAGAATATGAAGTGATTTTTTGTCTAGAACATGTTTTGCTTTATTCATTATTGACGTGTTTCTTGCTACTTTATGTTGTATATTTTTTACTTGAGATTTCCAGTTCAATTTATCATCAATCATTATACCTAGAAATTTGGTTTCATTTACTCTTTCAATTTCTATTCCGTCTATTTGTGTTTGACTTTCTCTTCTACTGTTACCAAATAGCATTATTTTAGTTTTACTGAGATTCAAAGATAGTCTGTTTTTGTCAAACCATCTTTTTAATTTGTTAATTTCTTCTGTTATTTGTATTATTTTCTGTGTGTTCTCTCCTGAACAAAACGCTGTTGTATCATCCGCAAATAATACTAACTTTAAATCTTTTGTAACTTTACAAATGTCATTTATATAGACATTGAATAATTTAGGTCCTATATTGATCCCTGAGGTACACCACAGGATATATTTAGCGTTGTAGACGTGTGTTCGCCTAGCTTCTGTCATGTCTGTGATTATGTTTTGTTTTAGTCATGTTCGGATTTGGTTTTGGACTTTTTGTGCACTTTTATTTGTCACCATAGCAACCATTAGTTTCACCTGGTTCACATTGTCATGTCACGCACCTGTTCACGGTTAGAGTCACGCACCTGTTTTCACTGATCATGTCACTATATAAGCTTTTCTGTTTCTGTTGTTTGTCCTGGCGACATCACATTCATGCTCCACATTTATGCTCTGCACCCTTTATGATCACGCTTCTTCATGCCATGTTCACAGTTCCTTGTCACGTAAGTTTTTGTTTAATGTTCATAGTTCTCCGCCATTGTGCGAGCCTTTTGTTTTCCTAGTCAAGTTTTTTACCTCCGCTGTGAACGCCTTTTGTTTGTACCCTTTTGAGCCTTTTGAGTTTAAATATTAAAACATGTCCTCACCTGCACGTCATGTCCAGTTAAGTTGCTTTGCACCACGGAAAAACAATCCACGCCAAGGACCAAGTCGTGACAGATGTCGCCAGCACGAACAACAGAAACAGAAAAGCTTATATAGTGACATGATCAGTGAAAACAGGTGTGTGACTCTAACCGTGAACAGGTGCGTGACTAAAACAAAACATAATCACAGACATGACAGCTTCACGTATTGTTTCCTGTTTGTTAGATAACTTCTTATCCAGTGTAAGACTAACCCTCTGATGCCATATCGTTCTAGTTTTTTGATTAAAATATTGTGATTAATTGTGTCAAATGCTTTAGTTGGATCCATAAACACTGCTGCCGCACATTTTTTACTATCTATTGCATTGGTAATTTCTTCTGTAATTTCAATTAAAGCCATTGAAGTTGAAACATTAGCTCTGTATCCATATTGGTTCTCTTCGAGTATTCTATTTTTATTTATGAAACTGTCTAATCTGTTATTGAACAGTTTTTCAATGATTTTAGAAAATTGTGGAAGTAAAGAAACAGGTCTATAATTTGTAAATTGATGTTTGTCTCCAGTCTTATAAATTCGTGCAACTTTAGCTATTTTAATTTTGTTTGGAAATTTACCTGTTTGAAATGATAGGTTACTAATATACATCAATGGTCCTGAGATCTCTTCAATAACCTTTTTTATCGTTTCCATATCAATTCCGTTACAATCAGTTGAAGTCTTAGATTTAAAAAAAATTCACGATTGTAACTATTTCCTCCTGTGTCACATTACTGAGGAACATGGAGTTGCAATCTGAGGCAGAGAATGAGGAGCTGCCAGAAAAATGGAACAGGAAGCCAGTGTAAGTGTGTTCCGTCTTGTTTTTGTCATGTTTCTACAGTAATAAGAAGGTTATTTCCGGTAGCATTCAAAAATAGACCAGAGATGCTTGTACTATACTATATAGGTATTGCAATAATCCTAATGATATGGTTACCCAACAGCCATCATCTCGGGGACTCTGATGATAGCGAGGAAGACCCGGGAAATGGTGACCTCGCATCTTTGGGGTTGGCAAGCCAATTGCACAGGCAGAGTAAGGAATAATCTCTTAACATTGAAAAAAACAAAACCACCACATTAATATTAAAGATATGGTTAACATTCTTAGTGCTAAAGATATTCCCCTCTCCTTGTATCCCTTCTCCCAGCTCCACCGTCTCGCCGAGTGCCAGCAAGAGTCATGAGTACTTGTCAACTCGACTCCTCAACTGGAGATAACTTTCTAGGTAAAGACTGATCTCCAAAATAATATCTCAGCATCCAGTAACCATTGTTAACAGATCACAACCATTTAATACCAATGTATCTCCCTTAGCACCTCACCATTCATATGCCTTCACCAGCACCTGCATTAAACATGCAGAGAGTTACACAAGGTAGGGACTGATCTCTGAAATATTAGTGTATAGATAGGCCCCTTGGGTATTACCAGTCATGGTTAACTGATGGCTCTCTCACAATGCCCACCTCACTAGGAACGGCAGTCCCTCCTCGACTCCCTCCACCCCCCTCACCAGCAGCCCTCAACATGTGGCAGACAGAGGAGCCTGGATCCAGCCTGGCCTACAGGCCAACATGGCGAGGGGGAAGAATGGCCGACAACATTTCCTGCTCTGCTGAGCAATAACTGACAAATACCGGATGGTCATTCTATGCCACAAATTTTGGAAAAAATTCAAATTCACAAGCAATCACATATTTTCTTCAAACTTTGTCAATAACTTTTGTCATTAACTAAGGTCAATAGCTAATGTCAGGATTATGAGTAATGAGGATAAACACTGAAACATGTTAATTTTATACTGCTGTTTGTCAACAGCGCCTGAGGTAATCCAGATCCTTAGCCTGCTGGAAACTATTAAGCACAACCAAGACCAGCTGATTGCGAAGGTAAACTTCTTAAGCCTTGAATACGTCAATAACTCATAATGATATTGATTTTGATTCATTATTATTTTTTAAAGAAAGAAACAGCCTACATGGCAGCTTTGTGTGATTAGAGTAAGCATTGCTACATTTTCTTGTTACATTTCACCTGTTTGCTCTTTAAATACCACTTTTAATGTTTTTTATTTATTTCGATCGTATTTTTTTAAAAATGTGCCCTGGGGCCGTTAAAAAATGACCTGCAGGCCACACTTTGGACACCCCTGGCCTACACGAATACAAACATAGAATGATAGTACAAATATAATAAGAAAACAATGTCAACCTCCCAAAGTTGGGTTATGGATATTTATTTATGCCCCCCAACCCCCCGCCGCCGTCATCCAACAGAGCCAAACAAGTACTCTGATCAAGGAACCAAATAACGATATTGTTTAAACATTATGGATGGATTTTGGATGTCTTGCACACCTATACCCTGATCACAAATTCATAGTTTACGCACCTTATTTTAACCACCTCCAGTAACTTTAAGTCATGTTTTTTTCCCAAATGTAATCTCCTTAATACCTATCACATATTTTGTATTGTGTAAGCATACTTGGCTTTGGATGCTTCCTACCATAAACATAAACGTATCTGTCTTGTAATCTTGTTTGATTACAGGTGCTGTGAGTAAAAATGTGTTGACAAGGTCAGCCACGGACGCTGAGGTCACCAAACACGCCATCAGGTGGTTCAACTTGGCGGGGGATCGGGCAACGAGGAGACGAGTCCCGCTTCCACCTCCTCAGGAGGAATAGAGATGTATATGTATAAATAAACAACCTTTTATTGGACTTCTTGTCATTCACCAGTTATTCATTTTCTGATATGTTAGCTGTGCATGGAGCAGCGTTTCCTTGAAGTTGTAGCCTAATAGATTAAATATGTATATTTACTTTTTAAATATATATTATATATATTTACTTTATAGAGTGAATTGACCATTTTCTGTTTCTGCCTATTGACAATAGTGTTAGTTTAAAAATACAAGGCAATGCATATGTAAGCCTATATTGCTGTAGTAGGGCTTAGTGAATTTTTTAGTTTCCTATTTTATCCTACAGCAAGAACAGAAGGGATTTTGAAAATAAGATAAAGGGGTCCAAACGGTCAGATGAGCCAGGGTTTTTATGAGTCCATTGCTGGTCCGCGGCGGGAGGTTAGGCTTTGATCTTGGGTGCGGAGCGGATGCAGCGCGCCGTCACGGTGCACCCGCCGCGGAAATAAGGCTTTGATCATGGGTGCTGAGCGCATTCAGCGCGCCGCCACGGCGGATCCGCTACCTGCCGCCGTGGCGGATACGTTCCTGAGAGCAAATGGACGCCGATGCGGGTCCGTTTCGCGGTTCCGTTCCGGAAAGCGCGATACCTCCGCGGGGGATCCGCTGCGGAGTGTTTTTGCTGTGTGGGTTGATTACATTACGATAGCACGTACAAATATGCATGAAAACACTCCTACGGACACACATGGGATGGTTTAGTAAGTAAGAATTGTTCCAAACGTTGCGATGAATGAAGAATTATTTTGAGCAGAAACTCAATGAGCGGTTTTACTTCCAGCTCGAGGCAATAGGACAGGAAGTACATTTTCAACGCGCAACACTGGCAGTTAGCGAACTCGTGCAGAAGATGGCGCCATAGCACAAACAATAAGACACGTTTTCAGTGTTTGTTGAAAAGTATTTTTTGAACACAAAACATGTCCATTAGCAAAGAAGAATCCATAAATCAGCCGCACCCTTTCATAAGCCGCAGGTTTCAAAGCGTAGGAAAAAAGGAGTGTCTTATAGTCCAAAAATACGTTTTTGTTTTTTTTTTAATTTAAATGAATGTTGTTCCGAAAAGTATTTGTTGAACACAAAACGCAGCCGTTTGATCCAAAGTTCAATCTGCGTTTGTTCTGAAGTGAAATTGTACGCCTCTTATAACAAATGGTGTGATTCATTTTGATTCATTTATGATAACGCAACTGTGGAAGTCGCTTCCTAGCGGTCCCACTGACATACACTTCACAGGAGCCAGGCGTGCAAAGTTCAACAAAGTTTTAATGTACATAGATTTTATCACAAGTTTTCTCTCCAGCAAGACGCAACTTTTAGGCCACGTCCGTATCCTTCCTCCCCTTCTGCTCCCAGCCGCTTACTGTTAAAGACAAAAGATGATTAGATTAACACGTAGCACCTGTGAAATCTAATCACCTGCCAGCTGTGTCTCGCCGTCAGCCCATGCCTACCCCTATCCGATGGTGTTCGTCCTCAGCACCATAGACAGCGGTGGTGACCTTTGCTCCTGCAGGCGCGCTGGCAACATCTCCCTCCACAGCAAAAAAATGTTTTTAAAGTATCAATCACATCCGTTAACTCTGAAAACCCGACTGTAATTATATAATATGTTTTTATAATTTTTTCATGTTTTTCTTTTGTTTACCTTGTTTTTTATAATGGCAAAAACAAAACATCAAATATTTTCCCTCCCAAAAAATAAGTCAAATTGTTATTTTTTAATAGGTAAAAAAAAATCCTAACATTGATTTGAATTCATTATTACCATATTTTATGGACTATAGAGCGCACAGGATTAAAAGGCGCACTGCCATTGAGCGGGTCTATCTTTGTTCATACAAAAGGCGCACCGGACTATAAGGCGCATTAAAGCCGTCATGTTGTTATTTTTTGGAAAACGTAAATACTTCCTTGTGGTCTACATACACACCACTTATGCAGATCCCACAAACACATCAGCAGGTACCAGAAGGTAAGAAAAGTTGGTTTTGCATAATATTGCGAAACAAAACGCCAGTAGACTTGGAGAAGGCATTCGACCGTGTCCCTCGGGAGGTCCTGTGGGGAGTGCTCAGAGAGTATGGGGTATCGGACTGTCTGATTGTGGCGGTCCGCTCCCTGTATGATCAGGTCAGAGCTTGGTCCGCATTGAGGGTTGGACTCCGCCAAGGCTGCCCTTTGTCACCGATTCTGTTCATAACTTTTATGGACACAATTTCTAGGCGCAGTCAGGGCGTTGAGGGGATCCGGTTTGGTGGCTGCAGGATTAGGTCTCTGCTTTTTGCAGATGATGTGGTCCTGATGGCTTCATCTGGCCAGGATCTTCAGCTCTCACTGGATCGGTTCGCAGCTGAGTGTGAAGCGGCTGGGATGAGAATCAGCACCTCCAAGTCCGAGTCCATGGTTCTCGCCCGAAAAAGGATGGAGTGCCATCTCCGGTTTGGGGAGGAGACCCTGCCCAAAGTGGAGGAGTTCAAGTACCTCGGAGTCTTGTTCACAAGTGAGGGAAGAGTGGATCGTGAGATCGACAGGCGGATTGGTGCGGCGTCTTCAGTAATGCGGACGCTTAATCGATCCGTTGTGGTAAAGAAGGAGCTGAGCCGGAAGGCAAAGCTCTCAATTTACCGGTCGATCTACGTTCCCATCCTCACCTATGGTCATGAGCTTTGGGTTATGACCGAAAGGACAAGATCACGGGTATAAGCGCCCGAAATGAGTTTCCTCTCACCCTATCTCCCTTAGAGATAGGGTGCCGGATGGAGAGGAGCCAGATGCTATCTGAACACCTCCCTAGGGAGGTGTTTAGGGCACATCCGACCAGTAGGAGGCCATGGGGAAGACCCAGGAGACGTTGGGAAAACTATGTCTCCCGGCTGGCCTGGGAACGTCTCGGGATCCCTCGGGAAGAGCTGGACGAAGTGGCTGGGGAGAGGGAAGTCTGGGCTTCCCTGCTTAAGCTACTGCTCTCCCACGACCCGACCTCGGATAAGCAGAGGAAGATGGATGGATGGATGGATGGATGGATGGATGGATGGATAACGCCAGATAATATGTCTGCTAAGAGGTGCCATTGTGTGGTCATAATAATAATAGTAATAATAATACTCGTATTTGTAATGTTCCGACAATCCATCAAGCGGTGCGGCTTCATAGCTCACGGAAGTCGTACTAAAACATTTTGACAGATTTTTGAGCGCCGTGTGTAATGTTCTATATTCTCAATGGAACATTTAAAGTTTTGGTGTTGTTTACTGGCGTAATATCGCAGTCTACACGTATCTTTTATGTGTGACTGCCATCTACTGGTCACACTTATCATTACACCATGTACCAAATAAAATAGCTTCGAGGTCGGTAAGCACAACCAGAACTATGCCACTGTTGATTTTTGAGAAAATTAAATGATTTCAAGTGAGCCTTATAAACCGAAAAATACGGTAGGTGAAAAAAAGAATTCATTATTCATTTTTAAACAATGACAGTGTGGAAGTCTCTCCCCTCCGGGTTCCTCGGACCACCAAGCACTGACATGACAGTTCAGGTTCAGGTTTACAACACTGTTTTATTTTGTCTTCGATGCAGTCTGTGTTGCTTTTCAGCAAGTGTTTGTTCGTCTCTGTCTCTCTCTCTCGCTCTCGCTCCAGCTCCACTACCTCTCTCCTCCCCAGCTGCTGCCTTTTAACAAAGCGACAGGTTATTAGATAAGCAGGCCAAGGTGAGCCATCTACGCACCTGTCGCTGATCTCGAAGCTGGTCCTGGCACACCCCGCTTCGCTGCAGGTCTGCAGGCCACAGACAGTTTAAAAAATTAAAAAAAGCCTGCATTGCAATTTTTTTTCATTACATTTCACCTGTTGCCGCCTTTATTCCACTTTTATTCGGCGAGCCGTCCAGAAAAATATAGACTTTGCGCTAAGTGGGCCGTAGACAGCATGGCACACTCTTGCACAAATCAATACATATTTGATCACCTGCCATTCTTGACGAGACCCGTGCGCCTTTCTGCTTTGCTCTTGAATCCTGACAGGAAACATTAAAAAAAAAACGATTTGTTTCAAACACACTCTTAAATCCTACATGTACGATGCTAAAGCCAACATTGGTATTCGGAGGAGGAGTGCGCTTATAAGATATAGTTTATTAAAGGCAGCCAGAATGGCAGTTCGGGGAGTGATGGAGCAATCTCAAACGGGGGCCTTGGTTAGAGAAGATTTGCGATCACTGGTGGGTAAACGCTCAGCAAAAGGTGCTCGCCGAGAGCTCCAGCGGAGAACGCCGCCAGAATCAGATTCATAGAGTTATGGAAGGATTTATAGGAGAGTTGTATTTCACCTTAGATTAGCTGCACTGCTGGAAGGGTACATTAAAATGGGCTCATATAAATATAATAAACTGACTTGTTATTCGCGCCGTTATGCAATAGTAACTGTTACCGAGCCCCAACATGACCCATGCAATGGCAGCAATTTGGTCAGAACATAAACATGAAAGTGTCATGATCCGTGGTCTGGATCATGTTTTTGTTATTTTCTGTTACTTTTAACACTCCATTTGTTCCTGTTTTTGTACATCCTTGTTTGTTTTAGTTTCCATGGCGACTGATTAGTTTCACCTGCCTCATGTGTTCGGGACACGCACCTGCTCTAATCAAGAGACTATTATTTTAAGCCTGTCTTTGCCAGTTAGTCGGCCTGGCGTCACTGCTCTTTTCATGCCACAGTTTTCATGCTCTGTCCATGTTTGTTTCTTGCTATGCCATAGCTGATAGTTGTTTACTTTAACTCCAAGTGCGATCAGCCTTGTTTTCGTTTTTTTGTACCTTTTTGAGAGAAGATAATTAAAATATGTTCCTACCTTCACGCCTTGTCCGGAATAGTCCGATTGCTTCCCAGGAGAACAAACCTCGCAGTAAGCTGCGACCACCCCCGTCTTGACAGAAAGGGACTGTAGCAACACTGCAAAAACTGAAAGATAAGTAAGATTACATATCTCAAATAAGGGTGATATTTGCTTATTTTCTGTCTGATAAGATACTTCTTCTCACTAAGCAGATTTTATGTTAGATTGTTTTACTTCTTTTAAGTGTTTTGGTCCTAAATGATCTCAGTAAGATATTACAGCTTGTTGCTGAGATTTGATGACCTATATTGAGTAAAACATTCTTGAAACTAGAATATCAACTGTTGCAAAGCTGTGTCATCAACACTCACAAGTATAAAACTACTTTTTTTAAAGTAACAATTTCTTACTTCAAACATGAAAAAAAAATAAAAAATGACTTTGACACAATTTTGTCTCATAATTAAAACAGATGACAGCCAAATGGACTTTGCTGTTTTATTTTCAATGAAACAATAGAAAACACATACTCATATAGTAGTACAGTTGGCACAGTATAGTAAACTGACAGCTAATATTTAAACATTTAACATGTGGCTTTTCTAACAATTGTGAACAGAAATAGTTCATGCACATTCAGATGAATTTTTCAAAATTACAATTAAAACATTTTTGGCCGGGGGCCGGGCTGTATATACATACGCGCACTAATTGACTGAAAGAGCATGCACTTGGCGCGATGATGTCATATTGTCGATGGGAAAATGCATCTTGGACAATATGATCTGTCTGAGCGGCAAGGAGACCCCGAGAGTAACAAGTGGTTGCCTTGTTGCCTTTCCATTAAGAACAATAAATTAGTTTTTAGTTTGCTGGTTTCAAGAAATGTAATGCCGAGCGCAAATCATTATGTCAAGATAATGGCACTACCATTTACTTAATTTAAGAATATTTTTCAACATATTGAGCAAAAAGGTTTTTGTTTTTTTTATATCAAGAAAACTGCACTTGTTATTAGTGAGAATATACTTATTTTAAGGTATTTTGGGTTCATTGAAGTTAGCTAATTTTACTTGTTTTAGAAAGTCTTGACAAGCCAAATGTTCTTGTTCTATTGGCAGATCTTTTTTTTTTTTAGTTCAAATACAATACCCCTAATTTTTGTATTTTTTTTCTTGTTTTTGAAAACTGACTTTTTGCAGTGAAGGTGCCAACTCCTCTGTGAGGAAAGTAGCTTTGGCTGTCCGACATCGTTTAGTCGCTACTAGGGTTGTTCCGATACCAACATACCGGTACCGGTACCAAAATGGATTTCGATACTTTTCTAAATAAAGGGGACCACAAAAAATGTCATTATTGGCTTTATTTTAATATAAAATGTTAGGGTACATGAAAATATGTTTATAATTGCAAATTAGTCCTTAAATAAAATAGTGAACATACTAGACAACTTGTCTTTTAGTAGTAAGTAAACAAACAAAGACTCCTAATTAGTCTGCTGACGTATGCAGTAAAATATTGTGTCATTTATCTACCTATTATTTTGTCAACATTATGAGGGACAAACTGTAAAAATATATGTATTAATCTACTTGTTAATTTACTGTTAATATCTGCTTATTTTCTATCTTATGTTCTACCAACAATTAAAATGTAATAAACACTCATTCTTCTGTTGTTTGTTACTTTACATTAGTATTGGATGACACCACAAATTTAGGTATCGATTCGATACCAAGTAGTTACAGGATCATACATTGGTCATATTCAAAGTCCTCATGTGTCCAGGGACGTATTTACTGAGTTTATAAACATAATATACATTTTTAAAAAAGGAATAAAAAAATTGTCAATGTAATCATAGTAGTATCGACTAGATACGCTCTTGTACTTGGTATCATTACAGTGGATGTCAGTTGTAGATCCACCCATGGCATTCTTTCAGGATCGCTTTTTTTTGTTAGCGATAATGCCGGTGAGCTATTGTATCCTCCTATGGTGTGTAGTGAAGCATGTTTAGCTATCCCTCGTCCTCCAGTGATAATGTACGTGTAAGAAACTTACTTTATTTGTCGTAATGGAGACGAGGATTCATGATTTAGAAGTAGCTAAAACACTGCCGACTGCGGATTGACGTTAGCTGCTAGCTAGCTAGCCATGTCTTAAAGCATCTCTTCCTGAGGGCGTTTCAGTGTTATAACTTCACCTTTATCTTTACTTTTTAGGCCAAAATGCGTTCATTCTCCCTTTTCTGTCTACACACTGCGTCTGCTTGTAAGTACTCTGTGTGTGTGCGCTGCCGAACATGCTCCTCTGCTCGTAAAACCAGCAATGTCATGACGTGACGACGTGCCGTCATGCCCGTTACAACAAAAAGAAAAAAAAAGGGAAATTGGTTCTTTTCAAACAGAGTATAGTACCTTTTTTGAATCATTAGTACTGCAATATTATACTAGTACCGGTATACCGTAAAATCCAGGCCAGCGAGCGCACCATTATTCAAGCCACACCCACCAAATTTAAGAAAAAGTAAATATTTTAGATATATTAGCTGGACCGGACCATATGCCGCAAATATATAACGGTATGAAATATTGTGTAAATGTTAGTTTACATACCTTAATTGTTTCCAAACAGTGTCTGTAATACGGCAGTAAAACGGCTGATCAAACAAAACGGAAGTCATCGTCATGGACCCACTAGCTACAAAAGCTAGCTCTCCAATCAGCTAAACAGACTCAAAAACTCCATGGTCTTGGTGAGTTTACTAAACTGAAACAATACAAAAATAACGCTCTTTATTTTAGTTAATGTTATTAACACTAACACAGACACTCGTAAACGTGTTAGCTAGCTTGATTACATTACGATAGCACGTACAAATATGCATGAAAATCACACATGGGACGGTTTAGTAAGTAAGAATTGTTACAAATGTTGCTCGGGGTGATGAATGAAGAATGATTTCAACCAGAAACTCAATGGACGGTTTTACTTCCGGCTCGAGGCAATAGGACAGGAAGTACATGTTCAACACGCAACACCTGCAGTGAGTGTACTCGTGCAAAAGATGGTGCCATAGCACAAACAATAACACTCCTTTTCAGTGTTTGTTGAATACAAAACACGTGTGAAGAAGAATCCATAAATTAGCCGCACCGTTTTATATGCCGCAGGTTTCAAAGCGTAGGAAATAAGTAGTGGCGTCTATTCCGAAAAACATGGTATTTTTTCTTTAAATTGAAATAGAATAGAATAAGAAATGAATGTTGTTCTGCATTGTTCAATGTTAGAGGACCAAATTTGACCCAAACACTGGAGTGTTCTACTGACTGGCTCTTAAACGTGAATGATGGGATTTGGGAAATATGTCTTTTTAGCATGACAGTGAAGAAACGTTTGCATCAAGTTTGACATCTACCTTAGCACATGTGCATTTCATTTGCAGTATGGATGCAGAGGGCTGTGGGTCTGCAGGTGGGACTGCTGAGCGAGGCTATTGTGAACCTTAACCAACCATCTGTTAGGAAAGGCTAATAATGCCTTGGAGAAAAAAAGGCGCTAATAGGAGTTGGAAAGTCGCCAAGTAGTCGTGTCGACATGCTCACCTCACCAGCCTCCTCTTTTTCACTGGTTCTGTTCATAGAAATAATTTATAGGCATAGCACGGGTGTCCGGTTTGGGCGCCTTAGCATCTGGATCAGGGGTCACCAACCTTTTTGAAAGCAAGAGCTACTTCTTGGGTAGTGATTAATGCGAAGGGCTACCAGTTTGATACACACTTCAATAAATTGCCAGAAATAGCCAATTTGCTCAATTTACCTTTAACTCTATGTTATTATTAATAGTTAATGATATTTACACTTAATTGAACGGTTTAAAAGAGGAGAAAACACGAAAAAAATTACAATTAAATTTTGAAACATAGTTTGTCTTCAATTTCGACTCTTTAAAATTCAAAATTCAACAGAAAAAAAGAAGATACAAACTTGAAAAAATAATTTATGGAACATCATTAGTAATTTTTCCTGATTAAGAACAATTTTAGAATTTTGATGACATGTTTTAAATAGGTTAAAATCCAATCTACACTTTGTTAGAATATATAGCGAATTGGACCAAGCTATATTTCTAACAAAGACAAATGACTATTTTTTCTAGATTTTCCAGAACAAAATTTTTTAAAAATATCAAGACTTTGAAATAAGATTTAAATTTGATTCTACAGATTTTCTGGATTTGCCAGAATAATTTTTTTGAATTTTAATCATAATAAGTTTGAAGAAATATTTCACGAATATTCTTCGTCGGAAAAATAGAAGCTAAAATGAAGAATTAAATTAAAATGTATTTATTATTCTTTACAATAAAAACTTTTTTTTAACTTGAACTTAATTTAAATTGTCAGGAAAGAAGAGGAAGGAATTTAAAAGGTAAAAAGGTATATGTGTTTAAAAATCCTAAAACCATTTTTAAGGTTGTATTTTTTCTCTAGAATTGTCTTTCTGAAAGTTATAAGAAGCAAAGTAAAAAAATGAATGAATTTATTTAAACAAGTGAAGACCAAGTCTTTAAAATATTTTCTTGGATTTTCAAATTCTATTTGGGTTTTGTCTCTCTTAGAATTAAAAATGTCGGGCAAAGCGAGACCAGCTTGCTAGTAAATAAATAAAATTTAAAAAATCGAGGCAGCTCACTGGTAAGTGCTGCTATTTGAGCTATTTTTAGAACAGGCCGGCGGGCTACTCATCTGGTCCTTACGGGCTACCTGGTGCCCGCGGGCACCGCGTTGGTGACCCCTGATCTGGATAGTGTGGCCTCATCAAATTGTGACCTTCCACATTTACTGGAGCCGTTTGCAACCAAGCTTCTCGGAGGAGACTCAAAATTTGAGGCCATGGTTATCAAGCAAGGTCTTTGTGCAAGTAGAGGAGTTGAAGTCTTTCCAGATTCTTGTTCACGAGTGAAGTATCGAACCGTTGTGGTGAAAGGGGCGCTGAGCCGAAGGTAAAGCTCTCGATTTACTGATCCATTTACGTCGCTACCTTTACCTCTGGTTCCAAGCTTTGTGTAGAGGCCAAGGCTGTAACAAATAACCGACATTAGAGGGAAATTGGTTCAATTGAAAAAATGTGAGTGCATTGATACACTGGTCCCAGGATCGATCCAAACCTAAACATAAAACGTGATTACAAAGTTATGAATCGGTTGAATTAGTCTGCAACCACATGACCGAGAAGCTGTCCCCTCCCAGATCGATGGCAAACATTTAATATGGCTGCTGCTTATTTACCTTCAGCAGGGCAGATGGGAGTGTATTTTCAAGGTTCAGTGGTAAAAAAAAAAAACCCAAAACAAGCCAGTTATCTTTAAAAACTAAATGACTGAACTGAACTGATGGAGGGGATCCATATCATCTTTACAACAGACATTTTTCTAATGATTGAAACATTTAAAAACAGCGTCGGACTTATTTGTGAATCGGTGAGTAACGATGCGGTTATAGCAACACACACAGAGCAACAATTACAGTCCCTGGTGAGCCGCTTCTCCCAGGCCTGCAAGGACTTTGGCTTAACAATCAGCCTTAAGAAGACCAACGTCCCTGCACAGGAGTCAGAGTCACAGCCAGCTATCTATCGACGACTACCAACTCCACGTCGTCCAGCAGTTCACATACCTCGGCTCCACAGTCAGCGACGACCTCCCCCTTGACGCTGAGGTTGACAAAACACTCGAGGAGGCAGCCACCACACTTGCTTGCCTTACAACGTGTGGATGAACCCTAAGCTGACTGTTGTGACCGAGACGGAGTGTACGACGCCTGTGTCGTTAGCACAAACATGGACAACTTATGCAAGACAGGAGAAACGTCTCAAGACCTTCCATATAAGAAGCCTACGACGCAGCCTTGGCATATCTCGGCAGGACAGGGTGACCAATGCCGAAGTCCTATCCCGTGCCGGTCTCCCCAGTATGTACACCCTGTTGAGACATCACAGACACTGCTGGCTGGGTCATGTTCACCGCATGGAACGACGGAAGAATCCCCAGTGATATTCCCTATGTGGAGCTGAAGTCAGGAAGGAGGAACATTGGACGCCCAAAGCTGCACTACAAGGACGTGCTGAAAAGAGACATGAAGGGTGTTGGTATGAATACAAACTCTTGGGAATACACCGCAGCCAACCAATCCAAGTGGAAGAGTACCCTGACTGAGGGCAGGGGAGGAGAAACTGAGGCAAACAACAGCAGACAATCGAACCCGCAGGAGGGACCTTAAGGAGCGCCACCACTCCTACAGACCAGACACCCTTCATTGCTGTGACGCAAATGACTGCCAGTCCCGCATCGGTCTCTTCAGTCACAGACGACGCTGTTCCAGTCAAGCAGTCAGTCAGGACTTGGAAACTATCCATGGTCTGACCGACGGAGGCCTTGAGAACCTGGTGGAACCTTGGGGCCGGGGGGTCCTAACTGGAGCCTTGACAAGTCGAGGTGCCTACGGTCAACGGTGGGTGTCGTCTTGGTCATACAATACTATGATGCGGTTAAGAAAAGGATTGTTTCAGTTTCACAACTCCCTCATTACATTCACCAAAACGTCACCGTGGAGTTACTGAGTCTGTTTAGCTGATTGGAGAGCTAGCTTACGCAGCTAGTGGGTCCATGACCATGACTTCTGTTTTGTTTGAGCAGCTGTTTTACTGCCGTGTTACAGACAACAATTAAGGTATAAACATTTCTGCGTAAAAAAACTCAGTTCACAATTATTTATTTCATATATGCAGCTAAAATATGGGGAAATGTTTTGTTGTAAAATTCCTCGGGTGTGTCTTTAGTCCGGAAAATACGGTACTACTATTAATTTTTGGTCATCAGTTCCAACAATATTTTTTAATGATATCAAGACACAGTGTTGCGTGTTTCTTAAAATAATAAGCATAGCACAGTCGCAGGTCACTTGTTGGTGATATTTGTTCGAATCAAATATGTCACAGCATTGCAAGGAGTGCAAGAACATAACGAGTGCAAAAAATGAGAATAAATTACAAAATATAATAGTGTATTTACAAAATCTGCAGTTCTTGCTGCACTATAAACAACCAGCGAATCTATTTCCACCCAGACTGAAGGAAGAGTCTCCCTTCAAAATAAAAATACGTACAAAACAATAAAAGTATTTACAAAAGGGTGTTTGTTCATGTTAAGAGGGATCTAATGTTGAAAAGTATTTGGAAAGTTGAAACCTGTTGTATGCTCTAACTAAATATTACATAACCCAAAAGCAGTGAAGTTGTCACGTTGTGTAAATGGTAAATGAAAAGAGAATATACAATGATTTGCAAATCATTTTCAACTTATATTCAATTGAATGGACTGCAAAGACAAGATATTTAACGTCCGAACTGGAAAACTTTGTTATATTTTGCAAATATTTGCTTATTTGGAAATTGATGCCTGCAACATGTTTCAAAAAAGCTGCCACAAGTGGCAAAAAAGACTGAGAAAGTTGAGGAATGCTCATCAAAGACTTATTTGGAACATCCCACAGGTGAACAGGCTAATTCGGAACAGGTGGGTGCCATGATTGGGTATAAAAGCAGCTTCCATGAAATGCTCAGTCATTCACAAACAAGGATGCGGCGGGGGTCACCACTTCGTCAACAAATGCCTGAGCAAATTGTTTAACAGTTTAAGAACAACATTTCTCAACCAGCTATTGCAAAGAATTCAGGGATTTCACCATCTACGCTCCGTAATATCATCAAAAGGTTCAGAGAATCTGGAAAAAACTCTACACGTAAGCGATGATATTACGGACCTTCGATCCCTGAGGCGGTACTGCATCAAAAAGCGACATCAGTGTGTAAAGGATATCACCACATGGGCTCAGGAACACTTCAGAAAACCACTGTCAGTAACTACAGTTGGTTGCTACATCTGTAAGTGCAAGTTAAAACTATACTATGCAAAGCCAAAGCCATTTATCAACAACACCCAGAAACGCCGCCGGCTTCGCTGGGCCCGAGCTCATCTATGATGGACTGATACAAAGTGGAAAAGTGTTCTGTGGTCTGTCATGTCCACATTTCAAATTGTTTTTGGAAACTTTGGATGTCGTGTCCTCCGGAACAAAGAGGAAAAGTACCATCCGGCCTAAAGTTGAAAGGCCAGCATCTGTGGTGTTATGGGGGTGTATTAGTGCCCAAGGCATGGGTAACTTACACATCTGTGAAGGCACCATTAATGCCGAAAGGTACATACAGGTTTTGGAGCAACATATGTAGCCATCCAAGCAACGTTATCATGGACGCCCCTCCTTATTTCAGCAAGACAATGCCAAGCTACATGTTACAACAGTGTGGCTTCATAGTAAAAGAGTGCGGCTACTAGACTGGCCTGCCTGTAGTCTAGGCCAGTGGTCCCCAACCTTTTTGTAGCTGCGGACCGGTCAACGCTTGATTTGTTTTTTTTACATAAATAAATACAATCATGTGTGCTTACGGACTGTATCCCTGCAGACTGTATTGATCTGTATTGATATATAATGTATATATTGTGTTTTTTATGTTGATTTCATAAAAAAAAAAAATGTTTTTTGTTTTTTTTTGTTTGTTTTTTAATTTTTTGCGCGGCCCGGTACCAATCGGTACCGGTCCGCGGCCTGGTGGTTGGGGACCACTGGTCTAGGCAACCTTATTTTTTGACAAATGCAATATGCCGCCCGTTCACACTGTACTGTTTCCGTCTGAAGCCACCACATCACGCTGTGCAGCATTGCTCGGCTTCCCGAGGGAGTCGTCAAGGCTTATAATTGTATATACTGTATTGTCAAACGGGAGAGTTTTTTGTGCCAAAGGGTGAAAACTAGCAGGGATGAAGTGGTTCTATTTGATGTTTTGTGAAGACTTCCACCTCGCACTTGGCAAGATTTCCTTAGTTCGGCTTTGCACTGGTCATGGTGTTCCTAGCATGCTTCCTTAAAGCCAACAATTATGTGTTATTTTCTTGCAAATGTAACACAGTGGGGGGTGCTAAAGCCTCCGTGAAAAGGTCACGTTGTGCGTCCCTCTTTGCGTCTCTAAAGCCCTGCCTGGAAGTGTGAATAATCCAAATGGAGTCTTTAGCTATGTTGATGTGTACTGTACTGTACATGCAGATCTTGTTTATAGGCCAAAATGCGTCCATTCTCCCTTTTCTGCTTGTAAGTATTACGTGCGTGTGCGCTGCCGAACATGCTCCTCTGCTCGTAAAACCAGCAATGTCACAACGTGACGGGAAAACAATTATTTTGGGGAACCGATACTTTTAAGACAGAGTGTAGTACTGTTTTTGATTCATTAGAGACTTAGACTTCCTTTTATTGTCATTCAAATTTGAACTTTCGCAGTACAGATAAGAACGAAATGTCGTTGCATTAGCTCATGGTAGTGCAGGATAAAAAAGCAATAAGGTGCTTTGGAAGTCGCTTCCCAGCCGTTCCACTGGTAGACACAGCACCGGAGCCAAGCGTGCAGTTTTTAACCAGGTTTCAATGTACATAGATTTCTATCACAAGTTTTCTCTCCAACAGGACGCGACTTTTCAGCCACGTCCGTATCCTCTTCCCCCTCCTGCTCCCGGCCGCTTACTGTTAAAGACAACAGATGATTAGATTAACACGTACCACCTGTGAAATCTAATCACCTGCCAGCTGTGTCTCGCCGTCAGCACATGCTATCTGATGGAGCTCGTCCTCAGCACCATAGACTGAGGCTTTGCTCCTGCAGGCGCGCTGGGCACACCTCCCTCCACAGGTGCAGCTATAAATAGGTAGATTACTGTACAGATAAATATATTGCACTTTGTGCATATGCATCCACGTTTATGGATGTATGTTATATTGTCTTTATATTCCAGCGAGTTAATCCATTTTGGGGGGGAATTGAGGGGATTATTATGATGCGTTCAAGAGTCTTACGGCCTGAGGGAAGAAGCTGTTACAGAACCTGGAGGTTCTGCTACGGAGGCTGTGGAACCTCTTTCTAGAGTCCAGCAGTGAAAACAGTCCTTGGTGGGGGTGTGGGAGGAGTCTCTGCAGATTTTCTGAGCCCTGGTCAGGCAGCGGCTTTTTGCAATCTCCTGGATAGTACCGGGATGAGCACACATTTATCTTCCTTTGTAGCCAGTTTCATTTCCTGTACTCATCCACACACAAAGTCATTGTACGCTCATCCAGAGTATAAGCACTCACTTTGTTCACCAAATAGTTGACGATGACTACTAGGTAACTTATGTCGGTAAGATTTCAAATCAGTAGTCCATTCCTCTTTTCCCATATAATACAGATCTTTATCGCCGCTATCCTTCAATTTCTGTAAAAACCTGGCTTGGCAAACCCCGTCTGATGTCATTGTCGAAGCAAAAGTGCGAAAAATATTTAGAAAACTGCCGCAGACAAAGTTATGACACACAAGATGGCGGCTGCTGCGAGGATTACCCACAATCCTTCGCTAACCGGCATTTGAGAGAAAGTGCATGGAACCTCGGATTTGGTGAAACTACTAAAAACCGAATGATTTGAGAAGTCAGATGAATTTAGTGCATGGAAACGAAGCGACTGAGACCTTAAGTCCGTGCTGAGATCTCGGTAGCAATTATAACAGGACTGGTGGGGGGGGGGGTGGGAGGAGTTGGGGTCTCTGAGGACACCCACTGTCTCCTGACATGCTGCTTCTCATCAGAGCCACCATAAATCAATCTTCATCCACACGCCAGCACTTCAGATACCAAAACCGACCCTTAAAAATAACTGCTCTTTTCCTCTTAATCATGGCCGCAATGCTTTTGATTTTTGACAGCCTGCTGTTATCCCAAACAACAAAATAATATTACGACCGCACACAGAAAAGTGCAACGACTACTATGACACACTTTTGTGTGGGGGTTTAACAATCATTTAATAACGTTACCAGATGGATTTATGCTGTCAGACTGTTGCTGATGTTTGTTTTTGGGGGGGGAGGGGGGGGGTGCCCTTAGAAAATACAATTTCTATCTGTTCACTAAGCACTTCCTGCAGGATTTCACAGACTTTTGTTTTGAAAATGCCTGAAATAGCAGCAGCTTTTTTTTAAAAGTTGCAATGTTTGAAGGTTTTTCTATCCATTTCTGACACAAAGTAGCGTACAGTTCTAACTTATAAATGTCTGTGGACTCGCCATGGAAGCGTTAAAATCCACCACTACAACAAAGATGGCGTAAAAAAGACCGCCCACAAAACGACGCATCCTGAAGAGACCGTCATAAAGCAACTTGAAGATGGTCTGTAAAACATCATCCATGCAACATTTTGACCAAAGAACCAGCATTACATGTTATGTAGACCACAAGGAAGTATTTTACATTTAGAAAAAAACATCTGAATATGAGCCCTTTAACCCCTGTGTGGTGTTCATATTGTTGTTACTCAGCCAGTGTTTGTGGGTCTGATGGATCCGTTGCATTTTGTGGCTTCTAATGCCTCACAATCAAACACTTTAATGTTAAAATACTGACTTATCCCAAAAAACATTTGTAATGAAGTGCTTCGAGAGGCTGGTAAAGGAATACATTGTCTCCAGACTTCCCCCCACATTCGACCCATACCAGTTTGCTTATCGCCCTAACCGCTCCACAGAGGACCCCATCTCCTCTGCACTCCACCTGAGCTTAGCACATCTGGAAGGAAAGGACACACACGTGCGGATGTTGTTTCTGGACTTCAACTCGGCATTCAACACCATCATCCCGCAGCACTTGGTGAGCAAACTGGCCCCCCTTGGATTCAGTACCCCCCTATGCAACTGGCTGCTTGACTTCTTCACAGACAGACCCCAGTCTGTGAGAGTGGGCAACAACACCTCCAGTGCCATCTCCCTGAGCACCGGCTCCCCCCAGGGCTGCGTCCTGAGTCCACTGCTGTTCACGTTGATGACTCATGACTGCTGCGCCAGGTCCACTACTAACCACATTGTGAAGTACACGACAGTAGTGGGCCTCATCCGTGACAACAACGACATGGACTACAGGGAGGAGGTGAAACATCTGGTTTACTGGTGCAGAACCAACAACCTGGTCCTGAACGTCGACAAGACCAAGGAGATCATTGTCGACTTCAGGAAGCACCAGTCCAGCCACGCTCCACTCTTCATCAACGGCACAGCGGTGGAGATGGTAAGCAGCACCAAGTTCCTGGGGGTGCAGGTAACTGACAATATGACCTGGTCCCTACACACTGGAGCTATTGTAAAAAGAGCTCAGCAGCGCATGCACTTTTTGCGTCGGATGAAAAGAGCACAGATCCCTCCCCCCATTCTCACCACATTCTACAGAGGCACTATAGAGAGCCTGCTGACCAACTGCATCTCTGTCTGGACTGGAGCCTGCAGTGCCTCAGACTGGAAGTCTCTCCAGAGAGTGGTGAAGACGGCGGAAAATATCATCAGGACTCCTCTTCCTCCTATCCAGGAGATCGCAAAAATCCGCTGCCTGACCAGGGCTCAGAAAATCTGCAGAGACTCCTCCCAACCCCACCAAGGACTGTTTTCACTGCTGGACTCCAGAAAGAGGTCCGCAGCCTCCGTAGCAGAACCTCCAGGTTCTGTAACAGCTTCTTCCCTCAGGCCGTAAGACTCCTGAACGCATTATAATAATCCCCTCAATTCCCCCCAAAAATGGATGAACTCGCTGGAATATAAAGACAATATAACATTCATCCATAAACGTAGATGCATATGCAAAAGTGCAATATATTTATCTTTACAGTAATCTATTTATTTATATATGCACCTTATTGCTTTTTTATCCTGCACTGCCAACCAGCTAATGCAATGAAATTTCGTTTTTATCTGTACTGTAAAGTTCAAATTTGAACGACAATAAAAAGTAAGTCTAAGTTCAAGACTTACAAACGCTGGCTAAGTAACAACAATATGAACGTTGCATGGAAATTTCTCTGCCAGTTTCTGCATCCCACAGGGGATTTTTCTTTTGTGTTTCTGCACCTGCGGTTCCCACACAAGGTTGCAACATTGTTTGTTTGTCAACACTGTCTGCGCTCATTTTGTCGCACATTTGACCCTCTGATGTTCTGTGTAGCTACACTCTGTCCTCCCCGTCTAGGCCTGCTGTGTGTGTGTGTGTGTGTGTGTGTGTGTGTGTGTGTGTGTGTGTGTGTGTGTGTGTGTGTGTGTGTGTGTGTGTGTGTGTGTGTGTGTGTGTGTGTGTGTGTGTGTGTGTGTGTGTGTGTGTGTGTGTGTGTGGTACACAGAAAATCAATTTCCACACTTCTATTAGCCCCGGGTCCAGTGGACCCCGGACATCTTATATGTAATAGAAATGTGTAGGGGGGGTGTATGGAGTGTGTTCATTAAATATGTATTCTTATATATGTTCTTCACAGAAAATGAGCCAAAGCCAGTGAGTCTCAGTTTGAAAATTTAATTGTATAATTTTTCTTTTAATAAAAATCGAAAACGGGTCCCACAGACCCGAACACCACACAAGGGTTAATGATACAAGAGCGCATCTAAGTAACTTTTCAACTTTCATAAAATATTTATAAATATATTGTGGGGGGAGGATGTGATCAGTGCGCTGCAGGAGCAAAGGTCACCGCCTCTGTCAAATGGTGTTGAGGGCGGAGCACCGTCGACTAGGGGCGGGCCATGTGCGGGACGGCGAGACACAGCTGGCAGGTGATTAGATTTCACAGGTGGTACGTGTTAAACTAATCAACTGTTGTCTTTAACAGTGAGTGGCCAGCGGAGGAGAGAGGTAGGAGAAACTGGAGAGACAGACATCTGAAAAGATTGTACTGAAAAGATTGCTCTTACCATCGCATGTTGATTAAAACTCTGTTTAATGGCACGCCTGGCTCCTGTGACGTGGTATCCATGGAACGGGTAGGGAACAACCTCTACATATATATACTTGAATGACACCTCTATCATGGTGGTCTGTATCGCTTCCACTGACTTTTAGGAGGGTGCCACACAAAAAACTACAAATGTGCTGACTTGCTTTACGGCATACGTCACTCCCCCTTTCCCCGTTTCCTTAAAAAGGCGGAAGTCGACGCGAATGCTAAAAAGAATAAGAACGCTGACGTGCAATTACTGCTACCGTGGCCGAAGCTCCAAAAATAACCAAAGAAACGAAAAGTTTTGTCTGAGGAGACGAATAAAGAAAATGTGGATTAAAGGACAGTCAGGATCAACATTGCCCCGGCTTTCACTCGACCAATGCTGCCTTGGCTCTGTTCCTGCTGGACTAGTGTAGGCGATGCTTCCTAGCAGTTCCACTGTTAGACATGGCACAGGAGCCAAGCGTGCAGTTTTTAGCAAGGTTTTAATGTACATAGAATTCCTCAAAGTTTCTCCAGCAGGATGTGACTTTTCAGTCACCTCCGTAACCTCTCTCCCCTCCTGTTCCCGGCCGCTTACTGTTAAAGACAACAGACAATTAGATTAACTCGTACCACCTGGGAAATCTAATCACCTGTCAGCTGTGTCTCGCTGTCGGCACTTGCCCCCGCCCCTATCTGATGGTGCTCTGCCCTCAACACCATAGACAGAGGCGGTGACCTTTGCTCCTGCAGGCAGCGCTGGCCACACCTCCCTCCACAGTTAGTTATGTTATGTTATTTTCATTTATTATGCGCCCCCCAACAAACTTTTACATCAGCCTGGGGCGCATCCCGAGTGGAGAAACAAAAAAAACAGAAACAGAGACTGAGACACACAAAGGAATGTAAACTAACTACTAGTAAGTGACTTCCCATGCTCAAATCAAAATGCTCATGTTAGCAATTGGAAATTTGCGTGGTAGCAATAAACGGCGTGATAGTTTCACTACTACTTCCTTCAGGAAAAAAAAAATCTCCCGCCGGTCTTTCTTTGCTTGGGACCTGCATCCGCCCCGATACATTCTTGCTAGTAGCGTCTGCCAAGATCATGTCTTGATAGTGTCTGCTATTTAACATCATCATAGCCATTAGAGATGTCATATTTGTGCCAACACTACGGTCAGTTTGACGCTAAAGTGCCTCATGGGAAATGTGATCGTCTTCTGGCAAAACACTACCGCTTTGGTCCACTGGAGCCGAAAAAATCCACCAACACTGAAAGTTCTTAAAGGCCTACTGAAATGAATTTTTTTCATTTAAACGGGGATAGCAGATCCATTCTATGTGCCATATTTTTGCTGAAAGGATTTAGTAGACAACATCGACGATAAAGTTCGCAACTTTTGGTCGCTGATAAAAAAAAGCCTTGCCTGTACCGGAAGTGGCGTGACGTCACAGGTTGAAAGGCTCCTCACATTTCCCCATTGTTCACACCAACAGCGAGAGCGATTCGGACCGAGAAAGCGACAATTACCCCATTAATTTGAGCCAGGATGAAAGATTCGTGGATGAGGAACGGGAGAGTGAAGGACTAGAGTGCAGTGCAGGACGTATCTTTTTTCGCTCTGACCGTAACTTAGGTACAAGGGCTCATTGGATTCCACATTCTCTCCCTTTTCTATTGTGGATCACTGATTTGTATTTTAAACCACCTCGGATACTATATCCTCTTGAAAATGAGAGTCGAGAACGCAAAATGGTCATTCACAGTGACTTTTATCTCCACGACAATACATCGGCGAAGCACTTTAGCTACGGAGCTAACGTGATAGCATCGGGCTTAACTGCAGATAGAAACAAAAGAAATAAACCCCTGACTGGAAGGATAGACAGAAAATCAACAATACTATTAAACCATGGACCTGTAACTACACGGTTAATGCTTTCCAGCCTGGCGAAGCTAAACAATGCTGTTGCTAACGACGCCATTGAAGCTAACTTAGCAACGGGACCTCACAGAGCTATGCTAAAAACATTAGCTATCCACCTACGCCAGCCAGCCCTCATCTGCTCATCAACACCCGTGCTCACCTGCGTTCCAGCGATTGACGGAGCGACGAAGGACTTCACCCGATCATCAACGCGGTCGGCGGCTAGCATTGGATAGCGCGTCTGCTATCCAAGTCAAAGTCCTCCTGGTTGTGTTGCTGCAGCCAGCTGCTAATACACCGATCCCACCTACAGCTTTCTTCTTTGCAGTCTTCATTGTTCATTAAACAAATTGCAAAAAATTCACCAACACAGATGTCCAGAATACTGTGGAATTTTGCGATGAAAACCGAGCTTTTTGTATTGGATACAATGTGTCCGAATACTTCCGTTTCAACGATTGACGTCACGCGCATACGTCATCATACATAGACGTTTTAAACCGGAAGTTTCGCGGGAAATTTAAAATTGCACTTTATAAGTTAACCCGGCCGTATTGGCATGTGTTGCAATGTTAAGATTTCATCATTGATATATAAACTATCAGACTGCATGGTCGGTAGTAGTGGGTTTCAGTTGGCCTTTAAGTGGGGCTTGAATGCGCCTTGTAATCCGGTGCACCGTTTGTATGAATACAGACCTGATTCGACCCGCTCATTGGCGGTGCGCCTTGTAATCCGGTGTGCCCTAAGCTCCTAATTTAATTAGCAACCAATTTTGTTGGCTTTTATGTCCGTGGTCAGTAAATAGATAGAACTCCACATATCACAAAGCACATTCTCGTCGTATGCTTGCCAACTGCTATCGCTATAATTATTAGGTTTTGTACTGTTTGAAAGCCCTGCTCGTCACAGATGAGGCTACGGCTGAGTTGGAGATGACCGATCTTTGTGAGGAGGACCAACTGAAAGCTGCTTGAAGGGAAGGGACCATTGAGTTCTGGAAAAGTGTGCCAATGGAAAAATACCCCAATGTCAAACGGTCTGCACTTAAGATGTTTGGGTCAACATACGTCTGCGAGTCTGTGTTTTCTACCCTGAAACAAGTGAAATCAAAGCATCGATCTGTTCTGACTGACACCCATGTGAAATAATTGCTTCGAGTGGCAACAACGGAATACAAGCCAGATTTGAAGAGGATTGTCCACAAGGAATGCCAGAAGTCCCACTAAGCAACTTGCATAGTAAGAGAAAAAATATTATATTTTTGTATGTGGACTTGGTTGAACTGAGAGTGTGTGTGTGTGTGTGTGTGTGTGTGTGTGTGTGTGTGTGTGTGTGTGTGTGTGTGTGTGTGTGTGTGTGTGTGTGTGTGTGTGTGTGTGTGTGTGTGTGTGTGTGTGTGTGTGTGTGTGTGTGTGTGTGTGCGCGCGCGCGTGAGGAAGGGGATGGTTTTGATTGATTGATTGAGACTTTTATTAGTAGGTTGCACAGTGAAGTACATATTCCGTACAATTGACCACTAAATGGTAACACCCGAATAAGTTTTTCAACTTGTTTAAGTCGGGGTCCACTTAAATTGATTCATGATACAGATATATACTATCATATATACTATCATCATAATACAGTCATCACACAAGATAATCACATTGAATTATTTACATTATTTACAATCAGGGGTGTGGAGGGGGTGGGGGGGTAGGATATGGACAGCAAGTAGTGGACATATAGAGAGAGAGAGAGAAAGAGAGCGAGAGAGAGAGAGAGAGAGAGAGAGAGAGAGAGAGAGAGAGAGAGATCAGAAGGCATAAGAAAAAGTATCTGCATTTGATTGTTTACATTTGATTATTAGCAATCCGGGGAGGGTGTTAGTTTAGGGTTGTAGCTGCCTGGAGGTGAACTTTTAGTGCGGTTTTGAAGGAGGATAGAGATGCCCTTTCTTTTATACCTGTTGGGAGCGCATTCCACATTGATGTGGCATAGAAAGAGAATGAGTTAAGACCTTTGTTAGATCGGAATCTGGGTTTAACGTGGTTAGTGGAGCTCCCCTTGGTGTTGTGGTTATGGCGGTCATTTACGTTAAGGAAGTAGTTTGACATGTACTTCGGTATCAGGGAGGTGTAGTGGATTTTATAGACTAGGCTCAGTGCAAGTTGTTTAACTCTGTCCTCCACCTTGAGCCAGCCCACTTTAGAGAAGTGGGTAGGAGTGAGGTGGGATCTGGGGTGGAGGTCTAGAAGTAACCTGACTAGCTTGTTCTGAGATGTTTGGAGTTTAGATTTGAGGGTTTTGTAGGTGCTAGGGTACCAGGAGGTGCATGCATAATCGAAAAAGGGTTGAACGAGAGTTCCCGCCAGAATCCTCAAGGTGCTTTTGTTGACCAGAGAGGAGATTCTGTAGAGAAATCTCGTTCGTTGGTTAACCTTTCTGATTACCTTGGTTGCCATTTTATCACAGGAAAGGTTAGCCTCTAAAATGGAACCTAGGTAGGTGACCTCATCTTTCCTGGTGATAACAATGTCACCCACTTTTATGGTGAAGTCAATGACTTTCTTAAGGTTGATGTGGGACCCAAACAGGATGGATTCTGTTTTACCCAAGTGTATGGATAGCTTGTTGTCAGCGAGCCAGGTGCAAGTTCTACGCAGCTCAGCACTGAGGATTTTCTCCACCTGTGACTTGTCCTTCCCGGATACCAGCAGGGCAGAGTCATCCGCAAACAAAAACAATTCACAGTCGCATGTCGATGACATGTCATTTATGTATATTAGGAACAGTAAAGGTCCCAATATACTGCCTTGGGGGACTCCACAGCTCACCGAGAGGGGGGGAGGGGGGGGGGGGGCACGGTGCCGTTCACCTCTACCTGGGATGATGTTCCTGTGTGCCCATATGTAGGATGTGGCTCTTTGCAGTAACACAGTAAAAAAAATGGCTCTAGTCTCTGACTGGTTGGCCACCCCTGATTTATGTCGTCTGGTTTTGGTGTTGTCGGCCTGACGTCCAATTTTTTTTTCATGCACCTATACACCATCGACCCACTGAGAAAAGAGCCTACGGTTCGAATCTACATGTCTATGTTTATTCATGTGCATTATCCCACGTAACACATAAAGAAAGTCCATAGCAAGGCTTTAATATGTGCTCCAGTCAGAGCCTGTCCGTATTTATTAGTTGCTATCTTGGCTACTCCTCCAGCAGGTGTCAAGCGCTGGCAGGTCAGAAAAAAAACAAGAAAAAAAACAAGACGAGAGAACAGACCGCTGAGACGGTGGTCAACAAAAGGCCTTCAACAGCTGATGGGCTGAAGATGGCCCGCATAGAGAGAGTCTGCAGGTCTCACTGACAACCTGATGGAAGCCTCACTTTGGTCACGGTATTAGTTTCTGTTGTCAACTTTGGAAATAACCAGCAACCATCAACACACCACAAAATAAAAGCCGCTCCTGGAAATCAGTTTGTGTCCCAAAAGTTTTCATATATATATATATATATTATATATATATATACATACTGTATATGTATATATATATACTGTATATATATATATATATATATATATATATATATATATATATATATATATATATATATATATATATATATATATATATATATATATATATATATATATATATATATGTATATATATATACTAGGGTTGTACAGTATACCGGTAATAGTATAGTATCGTTGGTAATAATGAAACAAAAATGGTACTATACTCTATTCGAAAAGTACCGGTTCCCCAGTTTTTGTAAAAACGGCGCGTCGTCACGTCGTGACATTGCTGGTTTACAAGCAGAGGAGCATGTTCGGCAGCACACACAGAGTACTTACAAGCAGAAACAGTGTGTAGACAGAAAAGGGAGAACGGATGCATGTTGGCCTAAAAAGTAAAGATAAAGGTGAAGTTATAACACTGAAACGCCCTCAGGAAGAGGTGCTTTAAGACATAACTAGCTCGCTAGCAGCTAACATCCATCCGCAGTCGGCAGTGTTTTAGCTACTTTTAAATCACTAATCCTTGTCTCCATGGCGACAAATAAAGTAAGATTCTTACAAGTATCATTATCACTGCAGGACGAGGAATAGCTAAACATGCTTCACTACACACCGTAGGAGGATACAATAGCTCACCGCTAACAGCAAGCTAGCTTTCCTGAATGTAAACAAATGGTTGGATCTACACCTGACATCCACTGTAATGACACCAAGTACAAGAGTGTATCTAGTCGATACTACTATGATTACATCGATATTTTTTATCGTCACAAAATCTTTTTTCGTTAAAAAAAATGTAATATTATGTTTATAAACTCAGAAAATATGTCCCTGGACACATGAGGACTTTGAATATGACCAATGTATGATCCTGTAACTACTTGGTATCCAGTCGATACCTAAATTTGTGGTATCATCCAAAACTAATGTAAAGTATCCAACCAAGAGAAGAATAACTGATTATTACATTTTAACAGAAGTGTAGATAGAACATGTTGAAACAGAAAATAAGCAGATATTAACAGTAAATGAACAAGTAGATTAATAATCAATTTTTACAGCTTGTCCTTAATAATGTTGACAAAATAATAGGTAGATAAATGTCACAATATGTTACTGCATACGTCAGCAGACTAATTAGGAGCCTTTGTTTGTTTACTTACTACTAAAAGACAAGTTGTCTAGTATGTTCACTATTTTATTTAAGGACTAAATTGCAATAATAAACATATGTTTAATGTACCCTAAGATTTTTTGTGGTCCCCTTTATTTACAAAAGTATCGCAAAACATTTTGGTAATCTATATATATATATATATATTCCGGGACAAATGAGCCATGACCATTCTGTCACGATCGGGGGGTCGCAGCTTGCTGCGCGGTTGTTCTCCCAATGCAAAGGAACGGCTCCGGACGAAGGCGTAAGGTAGGAAGTGATTTATTTATCATAAATCATCCAATAAACAAAAACAACAGGGATGCGTGCAGAGCGCACGGGAAGTTAAGGAACTATTACTTAGCATAGGCAAAAGACAAGGAACACTAGAACTCAAAAACTCACGTGACAAGTGCATGGAGCAAACACAATGAGAGCAGGACGAGTGACTGGCAAAGGCAACTTAAATAATGCCTCTGATTAGCGCTCGGGAAGCAGGTGAGCGGGCGAGCACTAATCAGAGACAGGTGCACACAAAGAGTGACCATGACAACCAAAACAAACTCACAGGAGCACAACAAATAACAAAAGGAGTCCAAAATTAACAGAAAACACAAAAACATGATCCGGACCATGGATCATGACAGTACCCCCTCCTCAAGGACAGATACCAGATGTCCATATGAAAACAAAAACAAAAAACAAGCAGGGTCTAAAGTCACGGGCGGGCGGAGGGAGGACTTGGAGGTGGGTCGCCAGGCCAAGTGTCCCCGAATCCACCGAGGCAAAGTCAAGTGGCGGCGGCGAGTGGAACGCCGCTGCAGCAAGCGAGGCGGGCGACCAGGGAATGGCCACATTCGTGGCCGACGGGGAGGTGGGCGCACTTGGCGAGGCGGACGACCAGGGAGCGGCCACATCCGTGGTCGACGAGGAGGTGGGCGTGTCGGCGCCGTCATGGCAGGCGTGGCAGCAGGCACCGGCGCCGTCATGGCAGGCGTGGCAGCAGGCACCGGCGGCGAGTCTGGCGTAACAGCAGGTACCACCGGCGAGTCTGGCGTGGTTGCAGGTACCACTGGCGAGTCTGGTGTGGTTGCAGGTACCACCGGCGAGTTTGGCGTGATTGCAGGTACCACCGGTGAGTCTGGCGTGCTTGCAGGTACCACCGGCGTCTGGCGTGGTGCAGGTACCACCGGCGTCTGGCGTGGTACAAGTACCACCGGCGTCTGGCGGGGTGCAGGTGCAGGCGTCTGCCGAGGAGCAGGTGCAGGCGTCTGCCGAGGAGCAGGTGCAGGCGTCTGCCGAGGAGCAGGCGCAGGCGTCTGGCGAGGAGCAGGCGCAGGCGTCTGGCGAGGAGCAGGTGCAGGCGTCTGGCGAGGAGCAGGCGCAGGCGTCTGGCGAGGAGCAGGTGCAGGCGTCTGCCGAGGAGCAGGTGCAGGCGTCTGCCGAGGAGCAGGTGCAGGCGTCTGCCGAGGAGCAGGTGCAGGCGTCTGCCGAGGAGCAGGTGCAGGCGTCTGCCGAGGAGCAGGCGCAGGCGTCTGGCGAGGAGCAGGCGCAGGCGTCTGGCGAGGAGCAGGCGCAGGCGTCTGCCGAGGAGCAGGCGCAGGCGTCTGCCGAGGAGCAGGCGCAGGCGTCTGCCGAGGAGCAGGCGCAGGCGTCTGCCGAGGAGCAGGTGCAGGCGTCTGCCGAGGAGCAGGTGCAGGCGTCTGCCGAGGAGCAGGTGCAGGCGTCTGGCGAGGAGCAGGTGCAGGCGTCTGCCGAGGAGCAGGAGGAGTCGACGTCGCCGTGGCAGCAGGAGGAGTCGACGTCGCCGTGGCAGCAGGAGGAGTCGACGTGGCCGTGGCAGCAGGAGGAGTCGACGTCGCCGTGGCAGCAGGAGGAGTCGACGTCGCCGTGGCAGCAGGAGGAGTCGACGTCGCCGTGGCAGCAGGAGGAGTCGACGTCGCAGTGGAAGCAGGAGTCGACGTCGCTGTCGTCGCTGTCGCTGTCGTTGCAGCTTGAGTCGCTGTGGTTACAGCAGGAGTCGCTGTCGTTGTAGCAGGAGTCGCTGTCGTTGCAGCAGGTGCTGGTGCGTGAACCAGACTTGGAGCAGGTGCTGGTGTGGAAACCAGACTTGGAGGTACTGGTGTGGAAACCAGACTTGGAGGTACTGGTGTGGAAACCAGACTTGGAGGTGTTGGTCGTGACTTTGGCGGAGGTGGCCTGGCAGGAGGTTGCGGCTTGGCATGCCGACGGACTGGTGGTGGAGGACGGGCTGGAGGTTGCGGCTTGGCAGGCCGAAGGACAGGTGGCGGCGGCCGGGATGGAGGTTGCTGCCTGGCTGGGCGCAGCCGAGCAGCCCCACCAGCACAGCTCCCGGCCCCAGCCCCCCCCTCAAGGGGCGGATACCAGACGCGCTGCTTGCGGTCTGGAACAGTCTTTACGGGTGGGTGGCGGGAAGTCAGGAGGGGGGCAAAATCCTCCCCTCTAAATTGTCCAAAATGTCTTTTCCCACCCCCCACCTGAGGTCTTTTGGGAGGATGAGAGGAAAAAGTCACTGACGTGGGCGGGGCTAGAGTCCTAGGGGGCGGAGCTTGGCACTCAGAAGGAGACTGTGGCTGACATCTAAATTTCAAAAGAATGTCCTGACAAGGTATAATTTTAGAATTAAAGTCTTTAGGAGGTTGTTGACGCAAAGAGACAGAATTCAGAAAAAAAAAATTCTGGGCCATGACGTCATCAGCCGTGGACGGAGTGACGTCATCGGGGGAAGGATACTGGGCTGCCTGCAACTTGCTTCGGTCCGGGGGAGGAGCTTGCGGGAGTGACGCGTTCTGACGGCGAGGCGAAGCCCTTCTGGACGGCTTCCGCCTTTGCCTGCGCGCCCGGTACTGCTGTGTAGCGGCGATGTCTTCGGACCAGAGGGAGTCGATGGGGATAAGGGAGCCTCCAGGTCCCCACATAAGGTTCGACCTCTCCTCCGTCGAATAGCGAAGCGTCTCCACTTCCATCGCTCGCAACACCATGCGCGTACCTTCATCCATCTCCCTCTGGTCCGTTTGCGGGAGAACGGTTGCTGCTCTCATTCTGTCACGATCGGGGGGTCGCAGCTTGCTGCGCGGTTGTTCTCCCAATGCAAAGGAACGGCTCCGGACGAAGGCGTAAGGTAGGAAGTGATTTATTTATCATAAATCATCCAATAAACAAAAACAACAGGGATGCGTGCAGAGCGCACGGGAAGTTAAGGAACTATTACTTAGCATAGGCAAAAGACAAGGAACACTAGAACTCAAAAACTCACGTGACAAGTGCATGGAGCAAACACAATGAGAGCAGGACGAGTGACTGGCAAAGGCAACTTAAATAATGCCTCTGATTAGCGCTCGGGAAGCAGGTGAGCGGGCGAGCACTAATCAGAGACAGGTGCACACAAAGAGTGACCATGACAACCAAAACAAACTCACAGGAGCACAACAAATAACAAAAGGAGTCCAAAATTAACAGAAAACACAAAAACATGATCCGGACCATGGATCATGACACATGGCAGATAAAGGAAGTAAATATAAGACACCATCGTTCCTTTGTTTGTGTTCAATGTGGCTTGGTTTTCAAAGTGGAAAACGAACCAGAGGCAGGTAGAGGTCAGGCAATTAAGCTGCTTATGTGCACTACAACACATCCCACTTGAAAAAATACACAAAAAAAATGATTGCCCGCTGAGCAATGGCACCACATACGTGAGGAATAGTCCTCTTATGAAGGCCAAGGCAGGAAGAAGTGGCCTCCGATGCAACACTGACTCATGTTCAGATAGAAAATGTCTCTGAAGTCAGAAGAGAATTATTAGGATTTCTCCCTTGTAGGAGGTCAGACTCCGCCCACATGCGTTAGTTCTAGAGCTGTCTGCAACAAATAAGCGCTGACGAGGACTGAAGTTTGAAATGGTATTCTACAAAAAAAGGAGTAGGTACAAACAACAGAAATTAAAGCATCGAGCATCAAGCTAACAACGGTCGAAGCACAGGAGTCAAACCCAAGAGCATTGTGTCATTTCATTTTAATGTGGCCCATCTAACCACAGGATTTAGAGAAAAGAGGGGTGAGCAGAGCCCACGAAGGAGCCTCCTCATCGGCTGACACCATATATAGTGAAGCGCAATAAAGCATGGCTGCCGAACACCCACCTGGAAAGCTCGCAATACCTGCGCTTGCTGTTACAGCACAAACTTCTGTAAAGTCATTTATCAACAACACCCAGAAAACGGCGCCGGCTACGCTGGGCCCAAGCTCATCTAAGATGAAAAGAAAGACGCTGTACGTCTAAAAACTCGAATAAATATTGGTCCGGCATATTCAAGACTGTATCCCTTGCAGACTGTATTGATCTAAATTGACATATAATGTAGAAACCAGAATATTAATAACAGAAAAAAACAACCCTTTTGTGTGAATGACTGTGAATGAGTGTAAATGGGGGAGGGAGGTTTTTTGGGTTGGTGTACTAATTGTAAGGGTATCTTCTGTTTTTTATGTTGATTTCATTAAAAAAAATAATAATTAAAAAAAAAAAACAGACACCGATAATAAAAAAAAACGATACCGATAATTTCCGATATTACATTTGTTGATATGGTATCTGATAAATATCAGTATCGGCAATACTCAAGGTTGCAATATCGGTATCGTATCGGAAGTTAAAAACATGTGTTAATTAACTTAAATACAACCTAAATGAAGTTTATTTACATGTGTTTTAAAAAGGTGGTTTTAACGGAATCTGTGCAATATTTGTTTTTTTTCGGTACCTGTTAATGCAAAGGCTGAAAAAAGCTCTTGGATTGTTCAGGTGTACCTATAATGAAGTAACTAGGGAGAAATCGCCTTAAGCGGATATGTACCTATACGTCCTTTTGTCTCCATTGTCACCCCCCAACTCCTGTTTTTATCTCCCATCTGTTTTAACAGTGAGGTGTCAAAGCACTATTAGAATACGCCCCAATTGTTGCCTTTGTTTGTCTTGCCACATGTTGAGCAGCGATATCTGTTTAAAAACACCATAGCACAACAAGTGTGCATGTGTGTTTTTTTACTGGACACAAACTTCCTTTACCTGTTTATTTCCTCCTGTTTTACCTGCATGTCCTCACTGAGAAGCAGGCATGATTTCAAACTGGCTCAAGGAAACATATATAATGCCATCAGCATTCCACAATTCTGTTGTTCTCAATGTGCAATGACTATAAAAGCTTATTCTATTCTATTCTATAAAAAGTGTCTTGGTCCCTACATCTGCGACCGCTTCTCAAGGTTTCTTCTTTATTTATTTATATATTTATTTATTTTTTCTTGCCCGGATGTGGGTTCAAGTCAGGGGATGTCGTTGCGGTTTGGAAAGCCCTTTGAGGCACTTGTGATTAAGGGCTATTTAATAAATTGTGATTGATTGATTGATTGAGGTTGAGCAGGTCAAACTAGACCACTTTTTTGATTTGTAATTTTTGTAATTAAAAAAACATCCAGATTCATGTGGCATAAAATAAAATGAGTATGGCCACAATCACACACTTCCACAAAACAATCACCAATTGCAGTGATTCTCAAACAGTGGTACGCGTTTGTTTCAGTAGCCAAACATATTAAATATGGGGGGGTTACCCACATATGCGGTCCTCTCCAAGGTTTCTCATAGTCATTCACATTGACGTCCCACTGGGGTGAGTTTCCTTGCCCGTATGTGGGCTCTGTACCGAGGATGTCGTTGTGGCTTGTACAGCCCTTTGAGACACTTGTGATTTAGGGCTATATAAATAAACATTGATTGATTGATTGATTGATAAATAAATGATAAATGGGTTATACTTGTATAGCGCTTTTCTACCTTCAAGGTACTCAAAGCGCTTTGACAGTATTTCCACATTCACCCATTCACACACACATTTACACACTGATGGCGGGAGCTGCCATGCAAGGCGCTAACCAGCAGCCATCAGGAGCAAGGGTGAAGTGTCTTGCCCAAGGACACAACGGACGTGACTAGGATGGTAGAAGCTGGGGATTGAACCCCAGTAACCAGCAATACTCCGATTGCTGGCACAGCCACCCTACCAACTTCGCCACGCCGTCCCTTGTTAAATAAAACATCTGCCTTGTTTTTAATGAATACTTAGCCCTACTACGCTACTGTATTTTATTGTTGGTCATTATGGTGGTACTTGGAGAGCCAAGCGTTTTCTGAGGTGGTAATATGTGAAAAAAAATTGACAACCACTGATGTATGGCGTTCACCTAATTAAGTGATATGAATGTAGCACCCCTACTGTAGGATAGCAGGTTAGTACAACAATTAAGATTACTAGGTTCTTGGCTGTATAATTGAGAGACTCGCAATGAGACGTTACGTACTTAGTGGACCACAGAACAACTGCTGGCAAATTCATTGCACAATAATAAACAATAACACATGAACAGTGTGCTTTTTAAATTGTAAATACCCCCCAAAAATAAATAAAAATAGAGCTCTGTTGCAAAAATTCAAAAGTAGCAAAATAGAAGAAATGTCCTTTTTAAATTGTCCTTTCAAAAAGTAAATTCTACCCGGGTAGTAATGAATTGATTCCTTGGTTGGGAATCCTTAGTTCTATTGTAATCCGTTATTCCATACTGATTCGGTTCGATACTTGCGACTCTGATGGTGGATCAGTTCAGTTATAGGTCACTGCAGAGTGTGGAGACCAATGCAGCTGGCCACACCACATCCAAACGCTCCCTCTCCGCAGACTCTCACTCACTGGGACTGGTTTGCCATCATAACTCAAGTCCAGTTTGGAACCAGACTTCAGGATCATACAAAAAAACAATCTGCACATAGCAGTACAGAATGTAATCAGTTAGAAAACTCTTTTTACTCTTAGTTCTCTTCCATATGGTACCATATTAACTTCAATTTTAAATCAAACACAGTTACTCCTTTTAACCATTTAGTTATGGACATATGAATACTGGTCGGTTCACACTGTACTCCATATAAGTCTGTAAGACTTTAACAGCAGCATCAAATCATGAAAACTATAGTAGCTTCACCTCTTACTTAAGACTTCAATGAATGAAATGAGTTACATCCATTTAAGGATTTTACCTTTTTATCTTTAAATTATGAACTGTGAATTATCACTTTTTAAACCATCACAAAATAAAATGAATGATTATTTAACTGAAATCACATTTTGGTCATCATGTATTATAATGGTTATCATTTTAACTGTATCAATTTAATAAATGAAATGTATCAACAGTTCCCCTTTAAGTGGCATGACGAGGGTGCTTTTAGCAGCATTGAAATGAATGCAGCTCCTCTGCTCACTGCTAAGGCTGAACACAGTAACATTAAATAAACCTCTCTTTTACACAAAACGAAAATACAATAAAGTTATCCAACTGCAACATGCTAACACATCACAAGGCATTCTCTCAAGACATCATATTACTCCAATTGGTTTTGTACATTTTAACTCTGTGTCTTGTTATCAAACTCCTCTCTTTAGCACTAACAGGATGGCTAGGCTAACAGGCTTGCTAGTAGGCCTCACTCACAAAGTAACACTTACTGGAGTTCTCAGCAGCACAAAACACAGCAACCTGGCTCCCACTGGAACCAGGCTATCTTATGCTGCTTTTCCAACACTCGGTTTGAGAAATGACAAGTATTTTAGCGTATAAACCTTGTCTTTGCAATACACCGATATGACTCGTACCTTCACTCTTTGACGTTCAGTGAAGGAATGTCTGGAATAGGGATGTGCGTATCGATCCTGTGGTATCGATATATCGATACTCACACGCTACTCATTTGGCATCACTTTTCTGAAAAAAGTATCGATATAAACCAAAAAACGGCGTGTGGGGGGTGCAAGCATCACTTTCAGATGTTTTTGATGACTTACTTAACTTACTATGTGCTGGTACACCCCTGTACCTGGCAGAGTATAGAGCTGGCCCAGTCACGTGACAGGAGACAGCGAATGAGCGTCGTCAACGTGCAACACACACACAGCCAGCCGACAGCGATGCAGCCAGGCATATCCAGTGTTGTTCATTTGTTGACTTAAAACAGGCATTGTTTTTTTTTTTTTTAGTAATGTTTACTGAATATTTTTGTGTGGAGTTTGCATGTTCTCCCCGTGACTGCGTGGGTTCCCTCTGGGTACTCCGGCTTCCTCCCACCTCCAAAGACATGCACCTGGGGATAGGTTGATTGGCAACACTAAATTGGCCCTAGTGTGTGAATGTTGTCTGTCTATCTGTGTTGGCCCTGCGATGAGGTGGCGACTTGTCCAGGGTGTACCCCGCCTTCCGCCCGATTGTAGCTGAGATAGGCTCCAGCGCCCCCCGCGACCCCGAAGGGAATAGCGGTAGAAAATGGATGGATGTTTAAATGATTATCCTAAATTCAAATAATTTCCACACAGGGGAATTTACTGTTAGTTGAAAATTGCTTGAGTATTCAAAACAAGATAAGAAAGAGATACAATTTGGAGATTCTTCATCTTTGCATTACAGTTTTATTTTTTTCCAAGAAAATCTTGAATATATGATTGAATGTGTTTTGGTTTTAATCTGTGACATGATTTCTTACATTTCGAAAACATTAGCCTATTTCATATTTCATTAATTGCTAATTATATCACAAACTTTAAAAAATAACTGCAGCTTCTTGCAATTCGGATTTGACTGTTAATTGGAAAGCCCTAATATTTAATTATTATTATATATAATATATAGTTATTATTATATATAATATTTAATTTATTTTTCATATTTATGTTATTTATTTAAATTTTACTTTTATTATATATTGACCATAATAAATGTGGTATAAATGGTCTGTATTTGTCTTGTGATTTGTCTTAAATAATAACAATAGTAATAATATTTTTGACTGACAAAAAATTGCCAATGAGAAATTATTGGTATCGGTATCGGTATCGGTATCGATGAAAATGCAAGAAAAAGTATCGGTATCGTATCGAATCCTAAAAGTGTGGTATCGCCCATCCCTAGTCTGGAATGACTAGGTGCATGCGACCTCTACTGGTCAACATGTGAATAACGTGCTGCGTGCATGCTTCATTAATTTAACCCTGTAGTGACCACATGACTTTGGCACATCATCAAGTTTAACATTTTTAAGTGACCAAAGTGACTTTGGCACACCATAGATTAGAAATGAATAATAGGAGGATATATTAGTGACACTATATTTCCATATGGGTTACATGAACATGACTTTGAAATGATAGTAAAATCATAGGAAACTCACCTCCGTCAGAGACTGCAGTTGACTGTAAGTAAACAGAAAGACATGGATTAGGATCCCTCGCAGTGGAGGCTGGTGACTTCCAGAATTGAGGAGGCCATTTTTTTCCGCTTGCTCACTTCACTCGCGATGGAATGTTCCCTGTTCTCTTATCTGTCTTTGTGCTGGCCAAAGGCATACTATTTGGAGTGTAAGCTACAGTCAGAAAGTTCTTGCTGATGCAATTCATTGTGCAGAGCTTAGCCTTGTGCCTTCCTGAAGAAATTACATTGCTGTAAGTCTATGAGCCTGCCTGATAATTAAGCTGAGAAATGACATTTGGATGTTATATAAACGCCAAGTGAACATGTGTAAAAGGCAGGAATTTTAATTATGTAGTTAAAAACAATTTTGTTTAGCTTACATTTTTCATTCTTCTACAGCTTCAACATGTAATCACCAATTTAATCAAGTTTAGCATATAAAAAAGATAAGATAACACTTTCTTTATCATATGTAGTTTTATTCAATATATTTAATATAAAATATGTAAAAATATGGTTCCAGTTGGCTTTATCTGCTGAGAAACACAGACAAAATGGAGTGTTATTACTACTGAGAACTAGTGGTGTAACACTGGTAGAGACATCTAATTAGTTCAACTCACATCTGGTTTAGCTGAGGGGCGGCATGCTCTCTCCTGGACTCCACTCCACAGGTTGGTGCTGGCTTCATTTACTGAGAAATACAAATTGCGCCAGAATCTCGCCGATTTCCGAGGTCGTTTTAAGCAAAAGTATTTGGCTATATGAGCTATAAACTTCACGGATGATAGCCAGGGGTGTTCTCTAAATTTCCTGAAAAGCACAAGTTGATAGGACACTCGTAGCCACTATGGCGAGTGTTTGTTTGACTGAAGTGGCTGGCGAATTCTCAAAATGGCTTCTGTGTTGATTAGGAAAGGAAAGGATTGATTCCAAATGAACCAGTAGCATGTGATTGGACGAACAAAATGTCAATCTTTCAGCCCTGGACACAATGCATGGTGAGGCCAGGCCTCCGTTGCCCACCCATTTTCAGTGATCTGGCCAATCACATATTGGCATGAAAAAGCATGCATTACATTGACTTCTATGAGAAGCTAATTTCCTAGGGGAGGCCTGGCCTCCCTTAATACAAACTGATAGGGAAATCTGGCCTGTTGCTTTACAATTGCAATATTGGGTTTTAGCCATGGGAACATTTAGATTTATGAACAAAACTAAAATAATATGAATATAAAAAATAAAAAATATGTTTTTTGTTAAAATAAATAAATAAAATAAATATATTTATTGTTTTTTTTAAATCTCTCTCTTCTCTCAAATTATTGGGGAGGCCAGGCCTCCTCCACCTCTATGGAGGAGCCTCCACTGATCCCTCGTCATCACAGACAAAATGACACACACTCAAACTCGTGCTCATCCAGTAGTGTGAAGGTCAACAGGCATTTGGTCACACTTGTGACCGCACTTTCCTCGGGATTTGACAAAGACTTTTACATTATGATACACTCAGGTCCTGAGTGGGTGGAATCGTCTGTGAACTGGGTGTGCCTGCTCTGCACCTAGAGGGGTGGGGTTTACTCCAGCCGTCTGTCTGTGTGTGTTCTGACTAATTGACAGTGAAGTGTGATTTTTAAAGCATTTGCATGTCTAACCAGTTACAGAGATGAGCATGGCCACAAACTGTCAATGCTGCAATATACTTAGTTATATACTTCATTAAGATCCACTGCAAAAGTTTTATTAAAATGTTTTACTTTCTCTGCCAGAGAACGACAGTTTATCCTTAGGCAAAGATTTTTGCAGACCACCCGACTGCGTTTTGCTCAGAACAGAAGCTATTACAAATAACAAATGAACAAATTAAATAAATGGTTTGACAAAAACAAAATCCTTGAATCTCGGTGAAACTAAAATAATGCTATTCGGTAACAATGCAAGAGAAAGTCAAACACAAATACAAATAAAAAGAGTAGATGTTGACATGGAAAAATAAATCTAATTTCTAGGTGTTATAATAGATGGTATAATGAATTGGAAATCCAATATAAAAAATATACAACATAAGGTGGCAAGAAATACTTCAATAATGAATAGAGAATAATATGACCTGGACCAAAAATCACTCCATATTCTCTACTGCTGTTTTACCGTATCTGAGTAATTGTGTAAAAATGCGGGGAAATAACTACACAAGTACACTTCATTCACTAACCGTGGTAGAATATTAGAAATATTGACAACATTCAAACCCTGTATTTATAGAATCAATCATATTGAAATTCAATGATTTGGTGCATTTACAAACAGCTAAAATTATGCACGAAAACAAATTATAACCTGCTACCCAAGAATGTACGGGTGAAATATAACCTTAGAGAAAAGTGTAATTTAAAACATTTGTATGCACGTACAACACTCAACAACTTTAGTATATTAGTATGTGGAATTAAATTATGGAATGGATTAAGCAAAGAAGTCAAACAACGTACTAAACAAAGGGGCATTGCGGGCCAGTCTTGGACTAATTCTGGACTTTGAATGGTTGTTTTCTTTCTAGACAGGTCATCTAATGTTCCATTTTCCAATTATTTGTGTGTATCCTTTTGCCTGGCGACATGGAGGAGAGAAAGAGGGGGGAGGGAACATAGGTTTGGTGACCACGGATGAAGTATTGGCTGTCCAGAGTCGGGACCCAGGGTGGACCGCTCACCTGTGCATCGGTTGGGGACATCTCTGCGCTGCTGACCTGTCTCCGCTCGGGATGGTCTCCTGCTGGCCCCACTATGGACTGGACTCTCACTATTATGTTAGATCCACTATGGACTGGACTCTCACTATTATGTTAGATCCACTATGGACTGGACTCTCACTATTATGTTAGATCCACTATGGACTGGACTCTCACTATTTTGTTAGATCCACTGCGGACTGGAATCTCACAATATTATGTTAGATCCACTATGGACTGGGCTCCCACATCTGTGGTCCTCTCCAAGGTTTCTCATTGTCATTCCACTGGGTTGAATTTTTCCTTGCCCCTGATGTGGGATCTGAGGATGTCGTTGTGGCTTGTGCAGCCTTTTGAGACACTTGTGATTTAGGGTTATATAAATAAACATTGATTGATTGATTGATTGATTGATTGATTGATTGATTGATTGACGTGTGTTATTGCTGTTTTGTGTATTGTAAGCAGGGATAGTTTGTGTTTTTTTGCGTTGAGATGTTTGCTAAATCTTTGTATAATATATGTCGGTACCACAGCTTGGCAACATAAATGAGTACTTCATAATTCAAGTTAAAAAAGCCTGTACTTTTGATGACTTCACATATTTTCTGCAACAAAATACGAACGAGGGGATTCAGACGGTCCACAACCTGTGCGTGTGCACCTACAGCGCTTGTGCGCCATTTTGTGCACTTCCAGAGAGGAGGAGACTGTAGGGCGGGACTTATATTTTGAATTCTGCCTAGTGTGGTGGAATGTCCTAATCTTAAACAGCAACAAAAGGGAATTTAGTAAAAAAGTTTTATTTACCCATAATCAAATGGTACAAGGTTGGATTGAATTGCCATGCAAACAGACAACGTCTCCGGAGACGTTGGATGAATCGAGAATCATGCAAATCATGCATAGACTTGGTCTACTTGGTTATTTATGTGTTTCCCTCGTGTGTCAAGGTCCAGTTGTTTTGGACCTGTTTGTTCTGCAACATCCTTGAATCCCTTAGCCATAACAAACAATCAAAACATTTTGTACAATGGTCAGGCCGACCATACGTTCAACTCTAACCCACATATGCTCTTCCAATGGTACAGAATAGAAAAAAGAGAAACGAGCAGACATTCCACTACTGTCGTGTCCTCCTTCATGCTTTTCGACCTTGTTCTCTTTCCGGACTTTGACAGACACAAAATATGGTACAAAGGTCATAAATTCCACCACATAGTGACACAAGATTCAAGTACCCCAGCTTGAAGGATCTGCTTGTCATTTTGATTTACGATTTAAATATCGTGTAATCCATCAATCTGTGCAAAGTATAATAATCAAAAACAGTTAAATGTGTGACAGGGCTATTATACGTTAATATTCATAAATATTCATTGTTATATGTGGCCCTCTGAGGGCAGCCTTGGTTAATAAAAATAGCTTTGACACCTAATGGCTGCCGGTCTTCCCAGGCTTTTTGTCCGCCCGGGCTGCCCCCCCTCGCATTGAACTGAAACTTAAACTTCAAAAATTGAAACTGAACTTACTGTAATGCTCTGGGCGCATTGTGATGTGGGGGTCGTTTTCCCAAGATGCAGACGGACTTCGGACACAGCGTGCAGGTAGGAAAATTATATATTATAAAAATAAATCAGGCAGGAAAAAAACTAAGTGTGCACATAACACTGGAAGACAGAGCCAAGTTGAGTCTAGCATGGAAGCTAGTATACAAGACGGGAATAAAAAAAAAACTATAGAGCCTAGCGTGGAAACTAGCATATCAAGAGGCAGAGGTGGGTAGAGTAGCCAGAAATTGTACTCAAGTAAGAGTACTGTTACTTTAGAGATGTATTACTCAAGTAAAAGTAAGGAGTAGTCACCCAAATATTTACTTGAGTAAAAGTAAAAAGTATGTTGTGAAAAAACTACTCAAGTACTGAGTAACTGATGAGTAACGTGTCCGTTTAATGATGACGGCAACAAATAATGCACAAAAACATAAAAATAGCAATGAGCAAATTTAGAGCCAAGAATATCTCTTAAGCAACTAAAACAATAATATATATTAAATAAAAATAAATTAACATAAAAAAATTAAGGCAAATTGAGCCACAATAACTTAACAGCACCATAGGCTCAGTAGGCAGAGATTACAAAGGAAAATAACAAGTTAGCCTTTACGCAAACCATAAACTGCCTCCAAAGACATGCACCTGGGGATAGGTTGATTGGCAACACTAAATTGTCCCTAGTGTGTGAATGTGAGATAACAAATTGCCAATTATTCATTTCAATAGCAGAAGCTTGTATGCAAACTACAACAACATTAAGAACTTTTTGGAACACATCAACAAACCATTCAAAGTGATTGCTGTCACAGAAACATGGATTGGTGATAAAAAAGGAATAGATTTTGATCTGGAGGGATATGAACTAAACTACATCAACAGAACCAACAAAAATGGAGGAGGAGTAGCTGTGTACGTGATGAAGAACCTGAACTACAAAGTGGTAAAAAACATGTCATTTGCTATAGATAATATCTTAGAATGTATAACCATTGAAATATGTCAGGAAAAAAGCAAAAACCTTTTCATCAGTTGTATATATAGATCACTTAAGTCAAGTATAGAAACATTTGAAGAATGGATCAAGGCTACTTACATGGATAATGGTCAAATAATAATGTTCTTATGTGGTGACTTTAATATTGACTTATTGAACCCTAACAAGCAAAAGTCTATTGGTGACTTCATTGATACAATGTACAGCATCAGTTTGTATCCAAAAATCACAAAGCCAAGCAGAATCACAGCACACTGTGCCACGCTTATTGATAATATTTTTACCAATGAGTTTGACAATAACACTATAAGTGGTCTACTTATAACCGACGTTAGTGATCATCTGCCAGTTTTTTACAAGAAGAACATGGAAGACAAAAGGACATTTCGAAGACTGCACAGAGAAGAGGATGACTGCTTTCAAAATTGAGCTACAAAAGCAAGATTGGGACAATGTGTACAAGGAAAAAGAGGTTGATGAAGCATATGAACATTTCTTAAACAAGTTCATAATACTTTATGACAAACACTGTCCATGGATACAACCAGGGGCGGATTAAGAAATTTTGGCCCCCTGGGCCTGACATGGTCTTGGCCCCTCAACCCCCCGCGCGTGTGGGCGCACACACACGCACGCACTATGCAAGAAATACTGTATACTGTGAACAGACATGCACACTGTACTGTACAGAAGAGTGCACATACTGCACACACACTATTAGGTATACCACACAGACACTGACAAGCACAGGTTTCACACAGACACAGGGGGAGGGGATAAATGGCCTAAAAATAAACATTTTTGAAAATGATTACGCCCACTTCAGTGATGGTGCATTGGGTCATTTGAGAGATATTATGTATTGGAAGTTGGTAGCTATCATGAAATAAACCCCCCAACCCACCCAAAAAACTAAATCGGACATGATTTTTGCCCCCTTTTCCTCCCTTCTATCATTAAAAATAAAATAATATCTTAGGAAAACACATTGGCATAACGGCAGCTGTGCAGCAAATTGAGGCTCAAAGTCTGTATCTATTTGTGGTTAAGCTTGAGGAGAAGGAGAAAGGTAAAATGATAACATGCATCGGAGAGCACCACAAAGAAAGGTGTAGGCCAGTTCATGGTACAAGGGCTGCATGCAGGTCAAGATAGCCCATTTCCAAGAATGCTATAGTGGCTGGACAGGCACTGGACATGTCCTGAACTCAGTGTCAGACGTGGCTGCCGAATACTTGGATGAAGTGAAGCAGCTGACAGATCTCATGCTGCCCCATCTGAAGACTGTCCTGGCCAGGCAGAGGATGGATGAGGAGACCTTCCCAATGGACCCTGTCAGTGAACAGGCTAGTAACATTGATGGCACCCCTGTGCACAACATTGGGATGGAGAGACAATGTGGCAAGGTGGACTACAAACTGAAGAAGTTGGGCACACTGAACGCAGTCAATAGGTCAATAATTTTACAGAAGAGCCAGGAGCTTCAGAGGTTTCAAGGCAGCAGCACAAGCAAAAAGGGAGGTTGAACTCAACTGGAGTAAATTCATGAAGGCAAAATTCGAGAGTAGGGCAGATGAGAAACAAGAGATGGCTCAAAGAAAGGAGAGTAAGAGACTAGACATGCTGGACACACTGAAATCTTTTGATGGCCCCTTCACGATAGTGGGGAAGTTGAAAAGTTCCTTGTGGATGAAAGTCTGCACAAGAATGCAAAGCTGCAGAGAATGAAGCTTGAGGTTCAGTTTGCCAGAGAAAGCACCAAGCTTCTGCCTAAAGTCAATCCTATCTTCACAATCCAGGTGACACTTCCCAGAAATGGCAAAAGTGCAATTCTCCAAGTCATAATGGATACTTAGAATTTTATGGTGGTGGTAAGTATTCATGAAAACAGGTAGCCTAACATTAGTGAATGGGTGAATTCTGGAAATAACCTAAAAATCTTAGACAGTGCACCTTTAAGCAAGGGGTTTCTTTCGTGCTTTCAATTTTGCAAAATCATCCACCACATCATTGAAGTCCAACTCTCTTGTCAGCTCACTCTCAATTGCCATTAGAGATAACGCATTTAATCTTTTCTGAGTCATTCTTGTGCGCAGCTCATTTTTTACTCTTGACAAAAGAGAGAATGAGCGTTCTCCCTCACAGTTACTGACCGGTAGAGTGAGAAAAATCTGTAGCGCAATGTATGTATTAGGAAACGTAGGCTGTAGTCCAAAATGTATTATTGTTTTGAGCAGTCCTGAAGGGGTCCTCTCCTCATCAGTGTTGTTGAGCTGTATAAAAGATTTGAACTGTATAAGCTCCTGTCCAAGACTTTCATTGAGGTCAGATGGGTATGATTCAGTGAGAATCTTGGCCTTGTGAAGGACTGAAGCATTGGACTCTGTATCCAAAGAGAAAAGGACACTGAACAAATTGTTCAGATGTTTGTAGGCCTCCAGACGGTGATTAAGGCTTGAACTCAGTTGATCAATAGAGGCAATAAATGTCTCTATTTGAAACAGTTGCCTTCCCTCAAGCACAACATCTGGGGATGCTGATTCATCAGCAAACTTTTTACGTTTCCTCGTCCGTTCAGCCCTGTAAGATGGGGTGCCACCCAACATGTTTAAGGCTTTCTGCTCAAAATGATCAAATAGATCTCTTTGGGAGAGAACAAAGGTGCGCAGAGATTCCAGCAATCTAACTGCTGTACCAAGGTCCATGTCTGCTTTTTGAAGTTGCAGACTTGTGGCCTGAAATCTGGACAGAACAGTGTCCCAAAAGCCTGCCATGAAGGCCATCTCAAGTGAATCCAGCTTCCGCACTAGACTGTCAGCTTCAGTTCGTGTGTCTCGTTTCTCTGTGTCATCAGTGGAAATAACCTGTAGTGCTGCTTTTATTTTACTGTAGTTCTGCCACAGTGCTTTGGTAGATTCTGCACGGCAACTCCAACGCGTGTTGGATAAAGCTTTAAGTGTGAGATCTATGTTGGAATTGCCAAATACCCTGTCCCATCGGTGTGTGGATGCAGTTGTGAAGTTGTAAATAGACTGAATCAAGTCAAAATACTTAGAGACTTCATTTCCACATCTGTCAATGCTGTTGACTCCCACCAAATTCAAAGAGTGAGCTGCACATGGAATATAGTGTATTAATGGGTTGCTTTTCTTTAAGTGAGCCTGCAACCCATTATACCTCCCTGACATGTTGCTGGCATTATCATAAGCCTGCCCCCTGCAATTTGACAGCTCTAACCCTAGATTTTCCAACACAGACATGACACAGTTAGCCAAACTTTCACCTGTATGGCTAGTAATGGGCTCAAAACCCACAAAGCGTTCAACAACACTGCCCTCTTTGCTAACAAAACGGAATATGAATGTCAATTGGTCCACATGAGATAAATCTGGGGTTGAATCCACAATGATAGAGTAGTATTTGCTTGCTTGCAGTTCATCTGCTATAGCCTGTTTGGTTTTTGCACCCATCAATTCAATGAATTCCTCACAAATGGTGGAGGACAGATATGAGGTATTACCTCGACCCATCTGCCCAAACTTTCTGATGTGATCCTTTAGAAAGGGATCAAATTCAGCCAGGACCTCCAGAATACCAAGGTAGTTCCCATTGAGAGGAGACCCTAACGATTCATTTTTACCCCTAAATGCAAGGCCCCTTTCTGCAAGGAATTTAATGACTGCAACAACTCTTTGTAACACCTGCCTCCAATAGCTGCTCTCTGCCTGAAACTGTTTGAACAGGTCTGCATCAACTGTGGCACCTTTGGCGCGGTTCAAGACTGCTTGCATGCAGGTTATGTGCTCAGCACTTCGCTCATGTTCACCAAATCTTTCTGAGTGTTTCCAATCACAATAGCCTGTCACAAAAGAATGCGTTTTTGGGGAAAACAGTTTGCATGCAAAGCAGTAAACATTACCAGTAGAGGGAGAGTACATCAGCCACTCTCTTTGTACTCGTTGTCCATTGGGCAAGTGTGAAGTAAAATGTTCATTGTTTAGGCATCGGGTTTTGCCTCCTAGCCCACTGTTCCTCACAGAAGCTGGATAATGGCTGTGACGGTTGTGAAATGATTTTGCACCTCTTTGAATAAGAACTTCCTTCATTGACTCAGTGAGGGTCTCAGCCCATTTAGCGGGATCACTAGGTAGAGTTGTCACTGTAGATGGTGTTGAAGAAAGATTCAGCTCATTTTCTATGCTGTCCAGAGGTGCAGTGACCTCACATTCATCCGAGCAACTGGCTACTGCTGAATTGGTTGAATCATAAGCATCAGAAGCATTTGGTTCAGTGTCTACACTTGTAGTGGTCTCAGGATCTTGGGAGCTACATGCTAGCTCAGGTGCATTGCTAACCTTAGCTGAATTTGCAGTAGCATTTATAGAATTGCTTTCAGCAGATGTCTTTGTACTGAAGAAGCTGGAGATATTTGGAACACTCTCAAGTAAAACTGATTCCTTTTTTTTCTTTTCTTGCTGAATTTGTTTTCTAGCTCCTCCACTTAAACGTTTATGATCCATATTTCCCTTCTTTCTTTGCACATTGGCTCTTTGCCTATCACAACAGATAAACCAACTATGTGTGTGTGTGTGTGTGTGTGTGTGTGTGTGTGTGTGTGTGTGTGTGTGTGAGTTTGTTTGTGTGTTTATGATCGGTGCTGCTTCCTTCAAGTGTGTGAGGTGATTTAGAAAACTAGCAACCCAGCATCAACACTCCAAAGCAGAGAATAACAGCTTACTAGCATAGACAATTGAGAGCAGAGAATCAACTGATTCGTCTGATAGACAGCAGGAGAGCAGAGTGGTCAGTGATGATCGAATCAAGAAAATGTCTAAATGGCAAGGGAACAGACTGATTTGTACTGAGGAGAAAGAGAGAGAGAGCCAATTACAGTGAAATATATTCCAAAAGAGCCAAGTGACTAGCTGAAGGCAGGGACAAATGCCTTGGAGTGACCAACAAGAGTGCAAAGTACCAAATGGCAAAATGTGGAAAGACCAACAGGCAGATCTGCTTTTACCTCTTATCTTCACAACCAAAAAGTTGCTAAATGATGTTTTCAGTCGCTAGCCAGGTATGGCCAAAAGACGCGAAATCTAGCGGCAAAGTCGGTCAATCACACTGACAGTGAAACAAATATTTTGAAAAGATAATAATTGTACACCTTTGTGCACTTTAGTCTTCTATCTAAATATTTTCACAAAGGACACCAAGGCAGCTTGCTAGCTATGATGGGAGCAACAATGTCTGATAGACAGCAGGAGAGCAGAGTGGTCAGTGATGATCCAATCAAGAAAATGTCTAAATGGCAAGGGAACAGACTGATTTGTACTGAGGAGAAAGAGAGAGCCAAGTACAGTTAAATATATTCCAGAGCCAAGTGACTAACTGAAGGCAAAGACAACAGCCAGATACCTTAGCAGAGACCAACAAGAATTCAAAGTACCTAATAGCAAGATGGCGAGACCAACACAATAAATTGTATTAGGATTTAATTTATTAACGTTAATCTTAACAGCCAAAAAGTTGCTGAATAATGTTTGTAGTCGCTAGCCAGGTATGCCCAAAACAAGAGTCGCTAAACCTAGCAGCAAAGTTGCTTAATTGCAACACACTCTAGGATTCAGGGGAATTAAGGATAATAAAGATATTAATTGTACAACTTTTTGTACTTTTTTTCTAGTTTTTTGAGTCGCCAGCCATGTATGGCCAAAAGTCGCTAATTGAATGCCAACGTTGCTTAATCGCCAACACACTGGGACTCACTGAAGGACTGACTGAATAAAAAAGATAATTAAGATAATTGTGTACTTTTCTCTTCTGATATTTTCTCTAAGGACCCCAAGCTATCTGCAAGCAGCAATAATGTCTGACAGACAGGAGAGCAGAGTGGTCAGTGATGAATGGCAAGGGAACAGGCTGATTTGTACTGAGGAGAAAGAGAGAGAGAGAGCCAATTACAGTGAAATATATTCCAAAAGAGCCAAGTGACTAGCTGAAGGCAGGGACAAATGCCTTGGAGTGACCAAGAAGAGTGCAAAGTACCAAATGGCAAAATGTGGGAAGACCAACAGGAAGATCTGCTTTTACCACTTATCTTCACAACCAAAAAGTCGCTAAATGATGTTTTTAGTCGCTAGCCAGGTATGGCCAAAAGACGCGAAATCTAGCGGCAAAGTCGGTCAATCACACAGTGAAACAAATAATTTTAAAAAGATAGTAATCGTACAATGTCTTGTACTTTTGTCTTCTTTCTTAATATTTCTCAAAGGACACCAAAATGTCGCTATCTGCAGGCAGCTTGCTAGCTATGATGGCAGCAACAATGTACCTTAGAGTGACTGACCAACAAGAGCTCAAAGTACCTAATGGCAAAATGTGGAGAGACAGACACAATAAATTGCATTAAGATGAAGAGAACTGTTGCTATTATTAATCTTAACATCAACCAGAAAGTCGCTAAATGTCACCAGCCAGGTATGGCCAAAAGTCGCTTAATTGGCCACACACAGTAACAGAGAAACTAACAAAAAAAAGATCATAAAGATAATAGTTGTACAACTGTATGTACTTTTGTCTTCTTTCTAAATATTTTCCCAAAGGACACCAAAATGTTGCTATCTGCAGGCGGGAGCGTGCCTATGTTCCCCGGGTCCTATGTTCCCCGGGTCCTATGTTCCCCGGTTGTTCCTGGGTCTTTGTATGCGACCGGGGAACTTAGGACCCTTTTTCTAAAAAAGGGTCCTATGTTCCCTGCATTGTATCTGGCGAAATTGCGAAATTGTGCCCTGACCAAAACCATCCCTAAACCTAACCTGTCACAGGGCGTTGTGGAGCACTTTTTTTTGGCGAAATTGTGCCCTGACCAAAACTATCCCTAAACCTAACCTGTCACAGGGCGTTGTGGAGCACTTTTTTGGCGAAATTGTGCCCTGACCAAAACCATCCCTAAACCTAACCTGTCACAGGGCGTGCGGCAGCAGATAGAGCAACTCAAACGCGAACTTCCTTCCTTCGACAACTTAAACGCGTCTCTGTCATGCGTGTCTGCGTGCGTCTTACTTAGTCGCGCATTGGAAGCAGCGGGGAACATAGAACCCTTTTCTGGAAAAAGTGTTGTACGTTCCCCGCAGCGGGGAACATAGAACCCTTTTTTTAAAAAAGGGTCCTTAGTTCCCCGGTAGAGGGGAACATAGGACCCGGGTAACATAGGGACGGGGAACATAGGGATGACCCGCTGCAGGCAGCTTGCTAGCTATGATGGCAGCAACGATGTCTGCCAGACAGGAGAGAGTGGTCAGTGACGATCGAATCGAGAAAATGACAAAATGGGTCAAAGACCAAAAAGTTATTAACTGACAGCAGTGACAAATGTCAGACTGTAAACTTTCTCGAAAGAAAAGGACAAAATGGGAAGATGCTGATAATAACAGCAAAATGGAAAATATAAGAATTTCCAAGTAATGCTCAACTCAAGTGTGTGTGTGTGTGTGTGTGCGCGCGTTAAACTTCTTGTTGAATGATTTCAAATTATCTCTGAGTCTGAACTGAGGGAAAGGAAACCAAATTTTGAGCAGTCTCTCACGAGTTCAAAATACCAAATGAGGAGATTCTAAAAGAACAGACCGGTTTATGAAAGACTTGATGGGGGAGGGGCACAGCTAAGAATACTTGAGTGAGATTCTGTGATCCAAATTCGAGATAGAGCTTTTTGATAATGATAATTTGTCAGAGTAAGGTTGTGTAATCAAAATTTGAGAATGAGCTTTGTCAATCAATCAAGAATATTTGCATTAAGTTCTGTGATCAAAATTCAGAAACAACCTTTAATAATTGATAAAGAATATGTGAGTGAGGTTGTGTGATCCATCCAATTTGAGAATTAGCTTTGATAATAATGATTGAGAGCCTCTGGCCCTCTGTGGATCATGGCCGCGGGGCCAATTTTGCCTGGCCCCTTGGGGCCTCTGTGGGTCGTGGCCGCGGGGCCAAGTTGGCCTGGCCCCTTGGGGCCTCTGACCCTCTATGGATCGGGGCCAAGTTGGCCTGACCCCTCGGGGCCTCTGGCCCTCTATGGATCATGGCCGCGGGGCCAAGTTGGCCTGACCCCTTAGGACCTCAGGCCCTCTGTGGGTCGCGGCCGCGGGGCCAAGTTGACCTGGCCCCTTGGGGCCTCTTACCCTCTATGGATCGTGGCCGCGGGGCCAAGTTGACCTGGCCCCTTGGGGCCTCTGGCCTTCTGTGGCTCGCGGCCGCGGGGCCAAGTTGGCCTGGCCCTTTGGGGCCTCTGGCCTTCTGTGGGTCGTGGCCGCGGGGCCAAGTTGGCCTGGCCCCTTGGGGCCTCTGACCGTCTATGGATCGTGGCCGCGGGGCCAAGTTGACCTGGCCCCCTGGGGCCTCTGACCCTCTATGGATCGTGGCCGCGGGGCCAAGTTGGCCTGGCCCCTTGGGGCCTCTGACCGTCTATGGATCATGGCCGCGGGGCCATGTTGGCCTGGCCCCTTGGGGCCTCTGGCCCTCTGTGGGTCGCGGCCGCGGGGCCAAGTTGACCTGGCCCCTTGGGGCCTCTTACCCTCTATGGATCATGGCCGCGGGGCCAAGTTGGCCTGGCCCCTTGGGGCTTAAGATTATTATTTTTGCAAAAGTAGTTTTGCTTGGGTCGCGGCCGCGGGGCCAAGTTGGCCTGGCCCCTTGGGGCCTCTGGCCCCCTGGGCCTGGGCCCGGTAGGCCCGGTCATTAATCCACCTATGGATACAACTCAGTAATAAACAGAGAAAGAATAATCAACCATGGATGACAAAAGGACTAAAACATGCTTGTAAGAAGAAGAATACACTATATAGAGAATTTATAGCACAAAGAACTATAGAGGCAGAAATTAAGTACAACAAGTATAAAAACAAGTTAACAGACATACTACGATCATGTAGAAAAGAATATTACAGTGGATTATTGGACAGGAACAAAAATAATATGAGAGCAACATGGGGCATCCTCAATAGCATTATTAAAAATGGCACAAAGAGGGACTACCCTCAATACTTTTTAGACGGAAATAAAAAAAATGACAACATAAAGGAAGTAGTTGAAAGCTTCAATAATTATTTTGTAAATATTGGACCAAAATTGGAAGAAAGGATTCCAGACCCAGTTCCAATTGAGGACTATAATGATACCATAGAGCGAAATCCCAACTCCATGTTCCTCAGTAATGTGACACAGGAGGAAATAGTTACAATCGTGAAAAAATGTAAATCTAAGACTTCAACTGATTGTAATGGAATTGATATGGAAACGATAAAACAGGTTATAGAAGAGATCTCAGGACCATTAATGTATATTAGTAATCTATCATTTCAAACAGGTACATTCCCAAACAAAATGAAAATAGCTAAAGTTGCACCCATTTATAAGACTGGAGATAAACATCAATTTACAAATTATAGACCTGTTTCTCTACTTCCACAATTTTCTAAAATCATTTAAAAACTGTTTAATAACAGATTAGAGAGTTTCATAAATAAAAATAGAATACTCGAAGAGAACCAATATGGATACAGAGCTAATGTTTCAACTTCAATGGCTTTAATTGAAATTACAGAAGAAATTACCAATGCAATAGACAGTAAAAAATGTGCAGCAGCAGTTTTTATGGATCTAACTAAAGCATTTGACACAATTAATCACAATATTTTAATCAAAAAACTAGAACGATATGGCATCAGAGGGTTAGTATTAAACTGGATAAGAAGTTATCTAACGAACAGGAAACAATACGTGAAGCTAGGCGAACACATGTCTACAACGCTAAATATATCCTGTGGTGTACCTAAGGGATCAATATTAGGACCTAAATTATTCAATCTCTATATAAATGACATTTGTAAAGTTACAAAAGATTTAAAGTTAGTATTATTTGCGGATGATACAAAAGCGTTTTGTTCAGGAGAGAACACACAGGAGATAATACAAATAATAACAGAAGAAATTAACAAATTAAAAAGATGGTTTGACAAAAACAGACTATCGTTGAATCTTAGTAAAACTAAAATAATGCTATTTGGTAACAGTAGAAGAGAAAGTCAAACACAAATACAAATAGACAGAATAGAAATTGAAAGAGTAAATGAAACCAAATTCCTAGGTATAATGATTGATGATAAATTGAACTGGAAATGTCACGTAAAAAATATACAACATAAAGTAGCAAGAAACACGTCAATAATGAATAAAGCAAAACATGTTCTAGACAAAAAATCACTTCATATTCTCTACTACTCACTAGTGTTACCATAACTGAGCTACTGTGTAGAAATATGGGGAAATAATTACAAAAGTACACTTCATTCATTAACGGTGTTACAAAAAAGATCAGTTAGAATAATACATAATGTTGGATATAGAGAACATACAAATCCTTCATTTATTGAATCAAAGATACTGAAATTCCACGACATAGTGAATTTGCAAACAGCTAAAATTATGCACAAAGCAAACTATAACCTGCTACCCAAGAATATACAACAATTCTTCTCAACAAAAGAGGAAAAATATAATCTTAGAGAAAAATGTAATTTAAAACATTTGTACGCACGTACAACACTTAAGACCTTCAGTATATCAATATGTGGAATTAAATTATGGAATGGATTAAGCAAAGCAATCAAACAATCTACTAATATGATCCACTTCAAGAAACTCTTCAAACTTAAAGTGTTTACAAAGTACAAAGAAGAAGAACCATGACAAACATTCTCAATTTATTTCATCCATCCATTCATTCATTCTTAAAGTAATCTTACTTATCTCATCATATGAAATATGACTTTCTTCACCAATTATTATTATTAAATTCTTACTATTATTTATTTATTTATTTTTATTGTGATTACCTATGGAGTTTATTGTGAATAAATTGAGAACAGGAAGTGAATAAAAAAGTTTCAGCAACTGTTATGTAATGAAAAGGGGTAGGATTAAATAAGCTCTGCTTCTTCCTACTCCTTTTCGAACATGTTGAAAAGAGAAACTGGAAATTGTGATGTATCATGTTGTATGCTTGCATGTTCGAAATAAACTCAAATTCAAACTCAAACTCAAACTCAATGTTGTCTGTCTATCTGTGTTGGCCCTGCGATGAGGTGGCGACTTGTCCAGGGTGTACCCCGCCTTCCGCCCGATTGTAGCTGAGATAGGCTCCAGCGCCCCCCCGCGACCCCGAAGGGAATAAGCGGTAAAAAATGGATGGATGGATGGATAAACTGATTGGTGTGGGCTGCACGTGGCTTTGGAGCAATCAAAGCTGCTCACACAGTCACTAAGGTGGGCACCTTGTTTGACATGTCAACTTAATGTGTATTATATATTATTTATTATTATTTATTATTTATATTTATCCATGAGAGCATTTTTGTTGTAAATTGTGAGGTGTGTGTTAAAATCAAGGTTGATTTTACAAATGATGACAGATGTGAACAAGAGCATGTATTGTCTTTGTGTGACGATGTAATGAGGTGTGGTTGTGTTGTATATTAAGTATGTGTCCATGAAATGGCATTTTATGACTTTTTTTTTAATACTTGTGTATGATTTTATTTTCATAATTTTATTGCATGATTTTTGTATCCCTTTAATTTAGGTAGCCAGGGACTGCAGATGGAAATTAGCTATTTAGCTATAATCTGGAACAGAACATATCTGTCTTTGAGCTTAATGTTTCTGTGCATTGTCCCTTCAAATAAAGACTAAACTAACTAAACCTGGGAACACACTGTGCACTTCTGATTGGTGTTTCTATGCATGTGTGTGTGTGTGTGTGTGTGTGTGTGTGTGTGTGTGTGTGTGTGTGTGTGTGTGTGTGTGTGTGTGTGTGTGTGTGTGTGTGTGTGTGTGTGTGTGTGTGTGTGTGTGTGTGTGTGTGCGTGTGCGTGTGTGCGAGTCTATGAGGATGAAGTGCGTTAATAAATGTCCCCACGCGATGTACATTTGACAGTGATTCATAGCAGGGAAGCTAATATCAACCTATGGTGACAGCCAAAATATCTACTAACGTTACTTACCGCAAATGTGACGTTGAGTTCATGTAAACTTAAGCTTGTTGTTGATTTGGCGGCTGAAACATAAAGTCAGCGGCGTCATGTGACCGCCTGGCTCTGTTTGATTGGTGAAACGGAGTCAAACGTCACCAGTGACTGCATTTGATTGGTGAAACGGAGTCAAACGTCACCAGTGACTGCATTTGATTGGTGAAACGGAGTCAAACGTCACGAGTGACTGTATTTGATTGGTGAAACGCAGGCATGCGATAGATCCTACTTTGAAGGTCTGTCTGACAAACCAAAACAAACAAAGTGTGCATTAACAGATCGATAAAAATCAGTAGCGAGTAGCAAGCTGAATGTAGATAAATGGAGCGGAGTAAAAGTAGCGTTTCTTCTCTATAAATATAGTCAAGTAAAAGTAAAAGTATGTTGCATTAAAACTACTCTTAGAAGTACAATTTTCCCAAAAGTTACTCAAGTAGATGTAACAGAGTAAATGTAGTGCGTTACTACCCACCTCTGTCAAGAGGAATCTAAAAACTAACCGTCGTTACATGTTGCAAGTAGCAAACTAGGAAGCCAGACTGAGCGTGGAAAGAAAGGGAATAAATAGCACTCTGATTAGTGCCTGGCAGCAGGTGAGTATCCAAGACACTAATCAGAGGCAGCTGAAACCAATCAGTACACATGGTAACCAAAGAGACACAAAACAGGGGTGCTGAAACAGAACTAAGAGAGTCCAAAAACCAAACAGAACATGATCCGGGCAGCGTATCATAACAATTAGCTTATTTTCCAGACTAAAAAGTGCACCAATATACAAAACCCCGTTTCCATATGAGTTGGGAAATTGTGTTAGATGTAAATATAAACGGAATACAATGATTTGCAAATAATTTTCAACCAATGTTCAGTTGAATATGCTACAAAGACAACATATTTGATGTTCAAACTGATAAACAGTTGTTTTTTTGCAAATAATCATTAACTTTAGAATTTGATGCCAGCAACACGTGACAAAGCAGTTGGGAAAGGTGGCAATAAATACTGATGAAGTTGAGGAATGCTCATCAAACACTTATTTGGAACATCCCACAGGTGAACAGGCAAATTGGGAACAGGTGGGTGCCATGATTGGGTATAAAAGTAGATTCCATGAAATGCTCAGTCATTCACAAACAAGGATGGGGCGAGGGTCACCACTTTGTCAACAAATGCGTGATCAAATTGTTGAACAGTTTAAGAAAAACCTTTCTCAACCAGCTATTGCAAAGAATTTAGGGATTTCACCATCTACAGTCCTTAATATCATCAAAGGGTTCAGAGAATCTGGAAAAATCACTGCACGTAAGCAGCAAAGCCCGTGACCTTCGATCCCTCAGGCTGTACTGCATCAACAAGCAACATCAGTGTGTAAAGGATATCACCACATGGTTTCAGGAACACTTCAGAAACCCACTGTCAGTAACTACAGTTGGTGGCTACATCTGTAAGTGCAAGTTAAAACTCTCCTATGCAAGGCGAAAACCGTTTATCAACAACACCCAGAAACGCCGTCGGCTTCGCTGGGCCTGAGCTCATCTACGATGGACTGATGCAAAGTGGAAAAGGGTTCTGTGGTCTGACGAATCCACATTTCAAATTGTTTTTGGAAACTGTGGACGTTGTGTCCTCCGGACCAAAGAGGAAAAGAACCATCCGGATTGTTATAGGCGCAAAACTGAAAAGCCAGCATCTGTGGTGGTATGGGGGTGTATTAGTGCCCAAGACATGGGTAACTTACACATCTGTGAAGGCACCATTAATGCTGAAAGGTACATACAGGTTTTGGAGCAACATATGTTGCCATCCAAGCAACGTTACCATGGACGCCCCTGGTTATTTCAGCCAGACAATGCCAAGCCATGTGTTACATCAACGTGGCTTCATAGTAAAAGAGTGCAGGTACTAGACTGGCCTGCCTGTAGTCCAGACCTGTCTCCCATTGAAAATGTGTGGCGCATTATGAAGCCTAAAATACCACAACGGAGACCCCCGGACTGTTGAATAACTTAAGCTGTACATCAAGCAAGAATGGAAAAGAATTCCACCTGAGAAACTTAAAAAATGTTGCCATTAGCGTTAATGATCATTCGAATGTTCCTGAATAAACTGTTTTTCCGCCCTTTGAATTTTTCACCCTATGAACTGCATACAGGTCAGCCCTTTCCGGGACCAGCAGCTCCCTTGGAAGGAGGAATCAGCGTGAGACCAAAATGGTATTTTTACAAAATGCAGAATTTGTGTGCCAGTTCCTCTGTACAGATTCGAGGATGACAGCCCGCCACTCCAGATTCCCTTCCGCCCGCCGAGAGGGTCAGGGTCAAAGTTGGATCCCAGACATGTTCCCGATACCTGACTGGGAGGAACCTGGAGAGGAGAGAGAACACCTGTCCAGTGATGACGAGAACGACTAAGGTTGCCAGCCACGGGAAGGGGGGAAATAGCGCCCTTCTCCACCAAGGCAGCCAAAAGCCCAATGAGGTGTCGGCAGGCCACTAGCCTGAGGCACCACCGAGGGATCTACATGAGCACTAATCAGTTTTTGTTCAAAATCAATCATATAACAACAATATTGGTAACTGCATTCATTGCAAATGCTGGAGAAAAAATTCTGCAACAGTTTACAGTCATAAGTCTATATTCATTTTAAAACTGATTTTGTTTTTATTGATCATCAATGTGTAATACATATGTATAGGTACATGTATATATATATATATATATATATATATATATATATATATATATATATATATATATATATATATATATATATATATATATATATATATATATATATATATATATATACATTCATCTGATTATGTTAATGATGTGCATGATCAAGGTATTCTGTTATTCCATTTTAGTATCAATCAATCAATCAATCAATGTTTATTTATATAGCCCTAAATCACAAGTGTCTCAAAGGGCTGTACAAGCCATAACGACATCCTCGGTACAGAGCCCACATATATATATATATATATATATATATATATATATATATATATATATATATATATATATATATATATATATATATATATATATATATATATATATATATATATATATATATATATATATATAACATACATCCATAAATGTGGATGCATTTGAAAAAGTGCAATATATTTATCGGTACAGTAACCTATTTATTTATTTATAGATGCACCTTATTGCTTTTTTTTATCCTGCACTACCATGAGCTAATGTAACGAAGTCTAACACTAATCAGAGGTGAGGCCACTAATTGTGTTCTGTGATATGGCTTTGCTGCAGGCTGAAGACAGCGATCGCTCAGTGAGGGTCATAGAGAAATGTTCACCCTGCATCAACAACATTGGGGTTTTTCACCTCTATCTGCTGTAGAGATTTGTAAGAAAGTGGCCTAGGTCAGAAATCCATCCCCTATGGTCCAGGGTTCTAAACCTCTGGAAGGGGGGTTATGTAGTGGAATTTCTGCCTATTTTCACCTTTCCCCTGAATGCATTAGGGAGAAGATTGCCAAGCGTGTAAGAGTTGAGCATATGGTCGCCCTGACATTGTACAATATGTTTTGATTGTTTGTTATGGCTAAGGGATCCAAGGATATTGCAGAGTAAGCGAATTCAAAATAGCTGGCCCCTGACTCACGAGGAAAAACATAAATAACCAAGTTGGACCAAGTCAGGGGTTCTTCTTTTTTTATTTTCCTGCTAGAAGAGACCACCGTAGTTTCTCCAGAGAAACTGTCTGTATCATGGCAATTCAATCCAACCTTGTACCATTTGATTATGAGTAAATAAAACTCTTGTGATAAATTCACTTTTGTTTCTGTTTAAGATTTGGACTTTCTACTACATAAAATTGGCACGTTAACACTAGCTTCATTACATTACGATAACCCATGCAAATATGCATGAAAACATTACCGTCAAATCTGTGACTGTTTGGTACCGGTAAGTATGACTGTGGAGGGAGATGTAGCCAGCGCTGCCTGCAAGAGCAAAAGTCACCACCTCTGTCCATGGTGCTGAGGACATAGCACCATCAGAAGGGGGCGTGGCAGTGCTGACGGCGAGATACAGCTGGCAGGCGATTAGATTTCACAGGTGGTACGTGTTAATCTAATCATCTGTTGTCTTTAACAGTAAGCAGCCGGGAGCAGGAGGATACGGACGTGGCTGAAAAGTCACGTTCTACTAGGAGAGAAAACTTTTGTTGACAACATTATCATTAAAAACCTTGTTAAACCTGCACGCTTGGCTCCGGTGCCGTGTTTGACAGTGGGACCGCTAGGAATCGACTTCCACAATGACTAGCTTTAGTTATATTGTAAAACGTACAAACGTTGCATGGAGTGATGAATGAATAAACCATAAAAGTAGAAACGCTATGGACGACTAGTAGACAGAACGGCATTTGTACTTGCAATTTAAAGAGGGACTGTGCTTCTTTTGAAATGTTGCAGATTATTCACAATCCTTATGTAAGGAAAGAACACATATGTATTTCATTTTTTATGCACTTCCATTAAGGTTTTATATACATGCTGTAAAGGCACATTCATAGCAACATTTAATATTTGTGTATTTTATTAACTTTAAGCGTACGCGGCGCAGTAGTTTCAAAAACGTATCGCAACATTTGTTGATGTTTTTTCAACAACATCACTGATTATTACTCATTTCAGACTTCATGAGAGCGAACAACCATAATAAAACATCACTTACTGTACAATGTCTGCTGTCGTTAGGATGCCAACTGCATATATTCCCATTTAGGTGAAGAATGACTAATAACCTTCGCGGAGAAAAGGGTGTGTGTTTTTCCGCATCTTTCTCGCCATTTCCGGGTCTAAACTGGCTGTCAAAGTGTACCAACTTGTTGGAATACATCCTGATCCTTCTACTATCCAGGTGAGAGGCATGATGTATAATCTACAATAAAGTTTGACAAGCAGGGAAGCCAACAAACAGCTGACTGCTCAATGGTGTCAACATTGGCACACAAGCTTCTATAAATAGCTTGTCTGCGTTAGCACTTATAATAACAATATCACTAATACTCACTATACAAGTCACAAAATGTTAATGGAGTATTCTTGGTGGTTTTTGAAGGTTTTTTGAATGGGTTTTAAGGGCGGAATAGAGGACCTCCCATTGGCTCCGTTGTAAGTGGACTTTTGTTTATGTTTATTTATAAGTTAGAATGCATTAAAAAAAAATAAAAATAAACATCCGTCGTCATATCTTTCATAATGACTGTGAACGACAGGTAGAATTCCCAAAAAAGTGCAATTCTCCTTTTAGGCACTAAAAATAAGGAAATACTGACGACGTTGTACTCGCAGCGCCTGCGGTGAGCAAACTCATCCAAAAGATGCCATAGCACAAACAATTAAACACATTTTCAGTGTCTCTGTCTGTGTTTTCACAAAAACTATTTGAAAACAAAACAACATGGTCGTCAGCAAAGAGAAATCCATGAAATGACCACGCCGTTTTATAAGCCGCAGGGCTCAAAGCGTAGGAAAAATGTTGCCGCTTCACACACTTTGTGGTGCATCGCTTCCTCATGACACCATTACTAAAAACACGTGTTAGTGCATTGTGTTCATCTTCTTCCAGGAAAATGAAGGCTTGTCACGTACTCTCAGATAAAATAATCATTCAATTATAGTTGACATGACAAAACAATCCCCGGGCCCTGACTGGAGGGCGGGGCAGGCATAAATAGCAGCAAGCTGATTAGCAACCATGACCAGGTGTGGCCGGGCTGTCAATCAGCGACAGGCCAGGGAGAGAGCGCTCAGGAAGACACGCAGGAAAGTGAACCAAAATAAGAGCGCTACACAAAAAATAAGCATAAACTAAGGAAACAAGGGAATATGTGACAGCTGACATGAGGCCAATTCTAAGGTGTTCTTATTCTGGCACATTAGCCTTCCTCCATCCTGTCGTCATGTGGACAAGAAGTCGAGGACATTGAAGGGTCCTTTCCCTCCACATGTTCCTTATGCTTGATTAAACACTGGTGGAGCGGATCCAATTACGATGAGTGGAAAGAGACCCTCACACTTTGAATGCGGTGATGAAACAAACATCAATCAATGTGAGCTGGACACACAGCAACAACAACAAAATCAGCATCCATTGGTAAAACGCCATCCTCCGACACATGCAGAGTAGCTCAATGAGTGTGTTCATTCACCAAAAAAATGATGTATGGCATGTTTAATAAGTGTGCCTTCATGCATCTGCAGCCTTTTTTCCACTCGTGGGCCTAATTAACCCAATGGTTTGACTGTAGGCAAGATCACATATCGACTAGCAATGAACTGCGGGCGGAAGGGAAGGCCTGGTTGCTCTTCCGAAGCAGGTTTGCAGCAAATGAGCGAGGTGTTTTGGGAACATGTCTCATAAATCTATCGATAATATGTAGATAAGTAACATGTAAATGCATAAGATATGAATATATAACATGTAGATACGTAACATCCATCCATCCATCCATCTTCTTCCGCTTATCCGAGGTCGGGTTGCGGGGGCAGCAGCCTAAGCAGGGAAGCCCAGACTTCCCTCTCCCCAGCCACTTCGTCCAGCTCTTCCCGGGGGATCCTGAGGCATTCCCAGGCCAGCCGGGAGACAATCTTCCCAACGTGTCCTGGGTCTTCCCCGTTGCCTCCTACTGGTCGGACGTGCCCTAAGCACCTCCCTAGGGAGGCGTTCGGGTGGCTTCCTGACCAGATGCCCGAACCATCTCAGCTGGCTCCTCTCGATGTGGTGGAGCAGCGGCTTTACTTTGAGCTCCACCCAGATGCCAGAGCTTCTCACTCTAACTCTAAAGGAGAGCCCGCCACCCGGTGGAGGAAACTCATTTCGGCCGCTTGTACCCGTGATCTTGTCCTTTCGGTCATAACCCAAATCTCATGACCATAGGTGAGGATGGGAACGTAGATCGACCGGTAAATTGAGAGCTTTGCCTTCCGGCTCAGCTCCTTCTTCACCACAACGGATCGATACAGCGTCCGCATTACTGAAGACGCCGCACCGATCCGCCTGTCGATCTCACGATCCACTCTTCCCTCACTCGTGAACAAGACTCCGAGGTACTTGAACTCCTCCGCTTGGGGCAGGGTCTCCTCCGCAACCGGGAGATGGCACTCCACCCTTTTCCGGGCGAGAACCATGGACTCTGACTTGGAGGTGCTGATTCTCATCCCAGTCGCTTCACACTCAGCTACGAACCAATCCAGTGAGAGCTGAAGATCCTGGCCAGATGAAGCCATCAGGACCACATCATCTGCAAAAAGCAGAGACCTAATCCTGCAGCCACCAAACCGGATCCCCTCAACGCCTTGACTGCGCCTAGAAATTCTGTCCATAAAAGTTATGAACAGAATTGGTGGCAAAGGGCAGCCTTGGCGGAGTCCAACCCTCACTGGAAACGTGTCTGACTTACTGCCGGCAATGCGGACCAAACTCTGACACTGCTCGCACAGGGAGCGGACCGCCACAATCAGACAGTCCAATACCCCATACTCTCTGAGCACTCCCCACAGGACTTCCCGAGGGACACGGTCGAATGCCTTCTCCAAGTCCACAAAGCACATGTAGACTGGTTGGGCAAACTCCCATGCACCCTCAAGGACCCTGCCGAGAGTATAGAGCTGGTCCACAGTTCCACGACCAGGACGAAAACCACACTGTTCCTCCTGAATCCGAGGTTCGACTATCCGGCGTAGCCTCCTCTCCAGTACACCTGAATATACTTTACCGGGAAGGCTGAGGAGTGTGATCCCACGATAGTTAGAACATACCCTCCGGTTCCCCTTTTTAAAGAGAGGAACCACCACCCCGGTCTGCCAATCCAGAGGTACCGCTACCGATGTCCACGTGATGCTGTAGAGTCTTGTCAACCAAGACAGCCCCACAGCATCCAGAGCCTGAAGGAACTCCAGGCGGATCTCATCTACCCCCGGGGCCTTGCCACAGAGGATATTTTTAACTACCTCAGCAACCTCAGCCCCAGCAATAGGAGAGCCCTTATAGGAAGACGTGTTGGTGGGATTGAGGAGGTCTTCGAAGTATTCCCTCCACCGACCCACAACATCCAAAGTCGAGGTAAGCAGAACACCATCGTCACCATACACCAGCGTTTCTCAAAGTGTAGGGCGCGCCCCACTGGTGGGGAATAGAGACATGACAGGTGGGGCGCGAGGAACGGGAGGACATTTCACTTTGATTTTTTTTTTAAATTATTATATTCTTAGAATTTTTTTTTTACTATGCTTTCATTTTCTATACACACTGTAAATCACTTTGTGATTCTGTCTGTGAAATCCGCTATATAAATAAATGTAAATTACAAATTTTTCCTGTAGGCTTTAAATTTCTAGGTAGGAGCGAACGTTTGACAGACATAGCAACTGTAACTAATGGGGGCGGGGCTAAGCGGAACTAACTTTTGCGCGGATGGATAGCAGGCTAATCATCCACTCATCGGGCAGAGAGCTGTGTCTATTCTTCTCCCCTTTGCCACATCTTATCTGTGTGAGATAGGCTTTTCAGCTGTTGCTTCACTCAAAACGAAGTACAGGTCTCAGCTGAACATTGAGCATGACTTAAGAGTGGCAGTGTCAAGCCTGCAACCCCGATTTGAAAAGCTGTGCAGTGCAAAACAGGCTCATTGCAGCCACTAATGCTGGAGTACTGTAAAACTCATGTTCACCTGCCCTGTCTTGCCAAATGCATAGCTCCTCCTTTTTTTTTTGCAAAGATTGCAAAGTGACACTTTTATTTTATTTATTATTGAAGTTGATGCAAGTTATTTTATTTATTATTGAACTTGATGCAAGTTATAACACTTTTATTTGATTTATTATTGAAGTTGATGCAAGTCATAACACTTTTATTTGATTTATTATTGAACTTGATGCAAGTTATAACACTTTTATTTAAATGATAAATGATAAATGGGTTATACTTGTATAGCGCTTTTCTACCTTCAAGGTACTCAAAGCTGCCATGCAAGGCGCTACCAGCACCCATCAGGAGCAAGGGTGAAGTGTCTTGCCCAAGGACACAACGGACGTGACTAGGATGGTAGAAGGTGGGGATTGAACCCCAGTAACCAGCAACCTTCCGATTGCTGGCACGGCCACTCTACCAACTTCGCCACGCCGTCCCCCATTTGATTTATTATTGAACTTGATGCAAGTTATAACACTTTTATTTGATTTTTTATTGAACTTAATGCAAGTTATAACACTTTTTTTGATTTATTATTGAACTTGATGCAAGTTATAACACTGTTTTATATTTATTATTGAACTTGATGCAAGTTATTTTATTTATTATTGAACTTGATGCAAGTTATACCACAGCTGCACAGTTATTTTATTTATTATTGAACTTGATGTTATTTTATGTTATTGAGTTTGAATGTATACAACTTGATGTTACTTGATGTTCAATAAATTTGAAAATGTTAAGCTTGGCATTAGTGTTCTGTTGGGGCGATGGGGGCAGGTGGGGCTTGAAAACTCCCCCTTGTCCAAAGTGGGGGATGACAAAAAAAGTTTGAGAACCACTGCCATACACGGTGTTGATAGTGCACTGCTTCCCCTTCCTGAGGCGGCGGATGGTGGTCCAGAATCGCTTCGACGCCATCCGGAAGTCATTTTACATGGCTTCCCCGAACCCCTCCCATGTCCGAGTTTTTGCCTCCGCGACCGCCGAAGCCGCACACCGCTGCCTGTCAGTACCTGTCCGCTGCCTCAGGAGTCCTATGAGCCAAAAGAACCCGATAGGACTCCTTTGTCAGCTTGACGGCATCCCTCACCACCGGTGTCCACCAACGGGTTCGAGGATTACCGCTACGACAGGCACCAACTACCTTGCGGCCACAGCTCCAATCAGCAGCCTCGACAATAGAGGTGCGGAACATGGTCCACTCTGACTCAATGTCCAGCACCTCCCTCGTGACATGTTCAAAGTTCTTCCGGAGGTGGGAATTGAAACTCTCTCTGGCAGGAGACTCTGCCAGACGTTCCCAGCAAACCCTCACGATGCGTTTGGGCCTGCCAGGTCTGTCCGGCATCCTCCCCCACCATCGCAGCCAACTCACCACCAGGTGGTGATCGGTAGAAAGCTCCGCCCCTCTCTTCACCCGAGTGTCCAAAACATGAGGCCGCAAATCCGATGACACAATTACAAAGTCGATCATGGAACTGCGGCCTAGGGTGTCCTGGTCCCAAGTGCACATATGGACACCCTCATGCTTGAACATGGTGTTCGTTATGGACAATCTGTGACGGGCACAAAAGTCCAATAACAAAACACCACTTGGGTTCAGATCCGGGCGGCCATTCCTTCCACGTCCCAAGAGCTAGCTTCTGTAGCCGAGAATCGGACCGCCAAGTGCCCTGCCTCCGGCTGCCGCCCAGCTCACATTGCACCCGACCTCTATGGCCCCTGCTATGGGTGGTAAGCCCATTGGAGGGGGGACCCACATTGCCTCTTCGGGCTGTGCCCGGCCGGGCCCCATGGGGACAGGCCCGGCCACCAGGCGCTCGCCATCGTGCCCCAACTCCGGGCTTGGCTCCAGAGGGGGGCCCCGGTGACCCGCGTCCGGGCGAGGGAAATCTGAGTCTCGGTTCTTGTATTTCCATAGAAGTCTTCGATACGCAACATGTAGATACATAACATGTAGATACGTAACATGTAGATACGTAACATGTAGGTACATAACATGTAGATACATAACATGTAGGTACATAACATGTAGATACATAACATGTAGGTACATAACATGTAGATACTTAACATGTAGATACGTAACATGTAGATACATAACATGTAGGTACGTAACATGTAGGTATGTAACATGTAGATACGGAACATGTAGATACGTAACATGTAGATACATAACATGTAGGTACATAACATGTAGCTACATAACATGTAGGTACATAACATGTAGATACATAACATGTAGGTACATAACATGTAGCTACATAACATGTAGGTACATAACATGTAGATACATAACATGTAGGTACATAACATGTAGATACATAACATGTAGGTACATAACATGTAGATACATAACATGTAGATACATAACATGTAGGTACGTAACATGTAGATACGTAACATGTAGGTACATGACATGTAGATAAGTAACATGTAGATACATAACATGTAGATACGTAACATGTTGATACATAACATTTAGGTACATTACATGTCGATACATAACATATGGATACATAACATGTAGGTATATAACATGTAGATACACAACATGAAGATACATAACATGTAGGTACATAACATGTAGGTAGGTAACTTGTAGATACATAACATGTAGATACGTAACATGTAGATACACAACATGTAGATACATAACATGTATATACAAAACATGTAGATACATAACATTTAAATACGTAGACTTGCTGCTTGGATTGATGCTAAATATTAACGGAGTTAAGACCGCCCATTTAACGTCAACTAATGCAAGTAAAATGACTGAATTTGGTAACACATTGCTACAATTTGTGTTTTATCTTTAACAAACGTGTGTTTTACCTTCTACATGGCTTATCTGGGTACATGTATCCATAGTTTTGTTTTTAGCTTTTACTAATAATTGTATTTTTCTTAAAGCAGAGACCAGTATTAGCAGCCATAAATCATAAATAGTTAAAATTATGTTGAAAACAAATGTTTTAGATTATATTCTAATCTAATTCTTGATTATGGAAAACTGTAAATTGTTCTTCGAGCGCAACAAGAAAAACACAATGTGTTTAATGCCCTTTAATTTATATTTTAACCTTCTAAAATTGTTCTTTGAGTGCAATAGGAAACAAATGTTTATTGTATTGTAAGATTCTCTGTTAAAATAAAGCCAAAATTGACATGTTTTTGTGGTTCCCTTGATTTGGAAAAGTATCGAAAAGTATCGATATACAATTTGGTACTGATACCAAATTTTTGGTATCGGGACAACCCTAATTCTGTGTATGGTAATAAATTGTAATATGGCCATTTTTGTTGTGGCGGCGGAGAACTGGAATAACAGGGGTGGGGGATGGGTGTAATGACGTCAATAGTGAATTTGCATAATTGGCTACGACACATTTTCAAAAACGGAGTAGAACTACCATGACAAGCAAAACACATATATTAGTAACTGAAAAGGAACATTATTCTGTCGCTTCTTTATATCTATTTAGTTAATATCCTATAACAAAAACAGAGCCAGCCGTGAGCGCTTTTAGATGGGGGAGGGGCTTACAGCTGCATTTGTGATATTCCGTGTCAGACTCTCCACGCGTTTGAAAAAAATTAGGTCTCGTCTGATTATTTGAGAATTATAATTTGGCAACACTGCTCCGTCCTGCTCCGTCTTCTTACTTTCTGGCAGACCAGGTGCGTTAAAATACAGTTTAATGAGCGAGTGCTTGATATTTTAAGTTTTCATGTCAAATGTGTTGTAGAGCAGGGGTTGTTAACAGGGGGGGAGTATATTTATAGTATATATTTATAGCTAGAATTCACTGAAATGAAACTATTTCTTATATATATATATATATATATATATATATATATATATAAATATAAATACAATAAATACTTGACTTTCAGTGAATTCTAGCTATATATATATATATATATATATATATATATATATATATATATATATATATATATATATATATATATGTATTTATTATATGTATATATATATATATATATATATATATATTTATATATATATATATATATATATATATATATATATATATATATATATATATATATATATATATACATACACATATAAATTGTCACGACGCGGACTCGAACCCGTGTTGCTCCTGCAACTGAGTGTCAAGATTCCTCCTCTGGCTGCTTGCCCGGACACGCCCCTGCTCGTGCTGGGAGCAGCACGCCCACACAGCGACAAGGCTGCAAACAATCACTCTTCAGCACACCTGCACTTGACGAGAGGGAGCAGCATAAAAGACCAGCAAAGCCAGGAGACCTTCGCCAGAACGTAGCCAATCTTCCCTAAGTAAGCATCACGTCTGGCACCCCTCCCTTGTTCCTTGCTCGCCTTCTTGTGCTCTCCCTCGATTCCGATTTGATGTCTTTTGTGTTTTCCACAGTGTCTTTGATCGTGTCTTGCCTCACGACCTCCTCCCGGATCTTTACTTGTCTTCCCCGATCCTCGACCACTGCTTGGACCCTGACATCGTGACCTCTCTCCAGCCCCCGACTGCTTGCCTTCCTGCTGACTGCCTCTTCGCCTTCCCCCTTGGATTTGACGAAAGATACATCCAACACGCACCGACAACATCCTCTGGTAAATTCCACATTGTTAATTCCACACATCGTCCGCATTCATTCACTAGTGGTAGCATACACACCCCACACATTCATCAAAGGTTTCAATAAACCTTCTAAACCGCAGTTCTGCCCTGGTGTTGCCTCCTTCCCTTTGCCTAGTACACAACATAAATAAAAGAAATACTTGAATTATAGTGTTCACACATAACACTCCTCTACTCATTGTTGTATTTAAAAGTGCAATCCTTTGCAGCCAGTAGCACAGCCTTTGAACGAGCATATGTATGGGGAGTGTAATATTCTGGGTTGGAGTCAATAACCAGGCGAGGTGATGAAGTTACATCTGTTTACTACATACTTCAGAACCGACTCCCACACTTGCCATCAGGGTGAGCAATACAACGTATTGGTTGGCCAAGCGGACGTGACGACAGGCTGTCCTCACTCAGGTCTGCACGGACCTGGGGGGCGTGCCTTAAGTCCGGCTGGAAATCAGGAGAAATTAGGGAGAATGGTAGTCCCGGGAGATTTTCGGGAGAGGCACTGAAATTCGGGAGTCTCCGGGAAAATTCGGGAGGGTTGGCAAGTATGATTGTTGTCTAAATAGCCGAATAATGTAAGTGTTTTATATTGGTGGATATTGATAATTATTGGTATGTTTTATGACCTATCAAAAATAAGGACCAGGAGAAACATGTATTAAATGTAAATATTGTATAATGAAATAAAGGTGCAAAAAGAAGGAATGATAAAAAAATGCTATATACATTTTAACAAAATCTGAGAAATCTGAGAAGAACCATTTTCTGCAGGTTTACAATAGTACCGGCTGTGCTCTAAAGGGTGAGTGCGGCTAAGGTGGTGTGCCATACTGTCGAGGTGAGTTTTCCTGTTGTATCACCTCATTTTACTTTCCTGTCATGCTCCATGCAGAGAATCAAACGTGATAGTCGTTGCTGTTACCTGATTGGCTGTTAGCGTGTCACTCCCACTGAGCAATGGCCACTTCCCGCGTTGCTCGGTTAGCGAGTGCTTCCGCTCAGGCAACCAACCTTGCTTCGCCACGTCCTGTTTCCTCCGACAAAGAAAAAAATATGTAAATCGAACGTTTTATCAAACACATTTTTGTACTCAGATTGATTCTGTGTCTATCGCGATATATATCGAATGGTTTCCTTTTATCGCCCAGCCCCAGTGTTGGGACTAACGCCGTTAGTTTCGGCGGTAACTAGTAATCTAACGCGTTACTACATGATGCGTTACTGCGTTATTTTACGTTACTTTTTATGTAGTATAAAGTGTGTTTTATCGGAGCGCTGCAGTGTCATCGTTCTGATTCTTCTTGTGTCACAAGTCGGAGAAGAGAGACCTGCGCTCTGTGTGTGTGTCTGGATGTGGGTGTGAGTGTGGGGACGGGGGGGGGTTGAGGTGTGGCGTGTCTGATCATGGCGGAGCCAGAAGTCGAGTTTGTTAACATGGAGATATTTTCACTACTTTTCTTTTGTCGAGCACAAAGAAAATAACATTTTAGTTAAATGTAAATTGTGCTTTGAAACAAAGATCCCATCTACTGCCCAAAACAGCAATTCAAATCTGCTGAAACGAGCTACATTAGCAACATGCTTCGACGTAGCTAGTAAAGAGAGACAGAGACTCCAATGCCACTTCACCTCCGCCACCACCACTTAAGGATTAACTCTGCCTCTGCTCATCATTCAGCACTGAAGGTACACACTCTGTCAATCAATGTTCCCTCTAATTGTTCATGCGTGTGAGCAAACGCAAAAACTTCCTGAGCATTCAGTGGAGCCCATGTGGCTACACCAGCAGCACACCTGTCCCAAACCTGACTAAATAACAAGTTCAATCTCCATCCATCCATCCATTTTATACCGCTTGTCCCTTTCGGGGTCACTGGAGTCTATTTTAGCTGCAATCGGGCGGAAGGCAGGGTACACCCTGGACAAGTCCCCATCTCATCACAGGGCCAACACAGATAGACAGACAACATTCTCGTATTATTATAATCAAATGACAGCAGTCATTTCCATTTCTAATATAAGTGTTTAGGCCCACTTACAATGACAATAACAACAAATATTGTTTTTCATAAACTGTTTACTTGTATTGTTTGTCTGGGTGGAGGTCCTGCTTTGGAAATATTTTGTACCCCTTTCTGACATTGCATTTAGTTCCCATTTAAACATTCACATGTTGCACAATGATATTTAAGCAGGGGATCATGTGTACATTCCTGCAACTTCCTGTTTGTAAAAAATATATTTTTATTAGTATTTATTTAATATACTAACAGCATTTCATGATTAATATTTATAAATTAAGATTCCTAATAAATGACACTAGAATAAGCACACATTTGATTGGTAAATCATAGAGTAACAACCTGGAATGACACTTTATGTGTGGTGTTGGAGTTGTCCAACTTTTTGTGTGGCTGTAAACGCATCACTGGCTAAGTGCCATATGTGCATGTGTTGGCGCAAATGAGAAAGAGCGAGTGGCTGCTGTTGATATAACAAAGTTGCTTTTGGTCTGGTTTGTGTCAGAGTTTGTTGGTGACGAACCCCAAGATGCAGAGATGATGGCAGGCATAGTGTGAGAAAACATGATTTAATTAAAATACTCTGGCAAAAAACAAACAAAAGGGTACAAACAAAAGGCGCGCACAAGGCGGAGAACAAACTTGGCTATAAACTAAAATAGCACAAAGGCTAACTGTGGACAATAAACAAAAACACTTACTGTGACACGAAGGAACTATGACTAAAGCGGAGTGGACAAAATTAGACGGAGCTACAACGACAAATAGGTAGAAGCTACAGGTACAAGTGACAAGTGACATTCAGGTAGACACTACAATGACAATGATCCAGCCGTGACTGGAGGGCAGGACAGGTTTAAATAGGCAGCTGGCTGACTGGCACCAGGTGTGGCCACGTGCCAATCGGCCACAGCTGAGGGGACAAAGCACTCAGGGAGACAATCAGGAAATGAAGACAAAATAAAAGCACTGACAGGAAACTAAGAACAGGAAACCAAGACAAACGCAGAGGAAAACTAAAACTTGACCAGTAGCCCCCCTTCCCATAACGGATACCAGACGTATCAAAAAATCCCCCCCACCCAAAAAAAAAAAACAGTCCAAAGTCAAGGGAGGGTGGAGGGAGGACAAGGAGGTGGGCCGCCAGGCCAAGTGTCCCCACAACCAGCGGGGAAGAGTCAGGTGGCGACGGCGAGTTGAACGTCGCCGCAATTGTCGAGGCGGCTCGACCGCCGGCGTGGGAGGGCCCACCGGGAAGGATGGTGGCGGCGCCCTCTGCTGGCCACCCGGAGAGGGTGGTGGCGGCGCCCTCTGTTGGCCACCCGGAGAGGGTGGCGGCGGCGCCCTTTGCTGGTCCACCGGAGTGGGTGGTGGAGACCCCTGCTGGTCCACCGGAGAGGGTGGCGGAGACCCCTGCTGGTCCACCGGAGAGGGTGGTGGAGACCCCTGCTGGTCCACCAGAGAGGGTGGTGGAGACCCCTGCTGGTCCACCAGAGAGGGTGATGGCGCCGTTGGTTGCAGACCCACTGGGGTGAGGAGTAGTTGTGCCTCCCCAGCTGCACAACTACTCATAGCCCCCTCCTCAAGGGACGGATCTAAGACGTCCCACGAGAAGCCAACACAGGACAGGGATGGGTCGAAGGGATCACAAAACGAGGCAAAGCTTTTCCTTGATTTAGCCATCAATTCTAATGCTTTGTTAAGCCTCTCCGCCATGGACATCTCTGCGAGGTTCGTTTTAGGGTGGATCATTCTGTCAGAGTTTTTAGGTGAGAAACCCCAAGATGCAGAGATGATGGCAGGCATAGTGCGAGAAAACATGATTTAATTAAAATACTCTGGCAAAAAACAAACAAAAGGGTACAAACAAAAGGCGCGCACAAGGCGGAGAACAAACTTGGCTATAAACTAAAATAGCACAAAGGCTAACTGTGGACAATAAACAAAAACACTTACTGTGACACGAAGGAACTATGACTAAAGCGGAGTGGACAAAAGTAGACGGAGCTACAACGACAAATAGGTAGAAGCTACAGGTACAAGTGACAAGTGACATTCAGGTAGACACTACAATGACAATGGTCCAGCCCTGACTGGAGGGCAGGACAGGTTTAAATAGGCAGCTGGCTGACTGGCACCAGGTGTGGCCACGTGCCAATCGGCCACAGCTGAGGGGACAAAGCACTCAGGGAGACAATCAGGAAATGAAGACAAAATAAAAGCACTGACAGGAAACTAAGAACAGGAAACCAAGACAAATGCAGAGGAAAACTAAAACTTGACCAAACTGTCAGGGACAACCCTGACAGTTTGTACTGCAGAAAATGACCACTTTTGCTAGATATCATTTTTTTTACTAATGTTTTGGTGATGTGTTTATGGCCGACAATAAAGACTTTTGCTCAGTAAAGTGATGGATGGAATTCATGTCCTCAAAGCGTCTCGACAGACGTTACAATATTTGAACAAGGATGACGAAAAGTGTTTTCTCTGTCGTGTCCGTGTCGTGTCGAAAATTGTTATGCGCTTATTTTTTTATTTCATTTTGTGCGTGGCATAGATTTGCCGTGCACAGAGGATGCTTGAGCAGTGCGCAATTGCACAGGCGCACACCTTAGAGGGAACATTGCTGTCAATTCTCTTATATACTCTTTCATTCTAGACTTCTAGAGTGTTTGATTATCACATCACTCTAAATGTATAGACTATAAAGTTCACAAACATAAAGAGGGATCCTAGTGGGCCAGGCCAATCTTTCCTTATCCCTAAACTAAAACTGGGGAAATGTGTAGAGTGTTCTGGGCTTCAGACATGATTTTGTGTCAGAATTCCTTGAGGAAAAAATGCCTGGTTAGGCTTTGTGTATGTAGTGTGTGCCTTCCTTGGTTTACAGCTATGTTGTTATTACGCTGTTTGTTACTTATGTATGTTATGTTGCAGCTATTTAAAACAGTTTTGTCAATTTGTTCTGGCCAGAAGCAACTTGGCCTTTGTAACATATCTTTGTCTTTGTGTGTTGTATGTAGACCACATTGCTTAGCAGAGTTCAGCGATGCAAATGCATGTCAAGTTGATCAACACATTGTATTATTCTCCAGTGCAATAACAGTACTGACATGAAGGCTAAAAAGGCATTAATGGGAGCCTTAAAAAAAAAAGACGAAAAAAAGAAGTAACTAAATAGTTACTTTTCACAGTAACACATTACTTTTTGGTGTAAGTAACTGAGTTAGTAACTGAGTTACTTTTGAAATAAAGTAACTAGTAACTGTAACTAGTTACTGGTTTTTCAGTAACTAACCCAACACTGCCCAGCCCTATCTGGCAAGACAAGTAGGTACCAAGACAGTTGTGTTGCAACATGCAGGAATGCTACGTGCACTGGTGAGCTGTGGTTTAACAAAGGCAGACATGGACTCAAACATTCTGCCTCTTGGGGAACCAGGTCGCATGGCGGCTTTGCGATATGATAACAAGCCCAAGCACGCCTCCAGGAAGAGAGGAAAATCTTTAAAATCACAAAACATGGTTGACTTGACATAAAAGGCGGAAAATATGAAAATTCCCTTTTAAAAAGTTCTTCATTATAGTTACTCGTTACTTTACCAAAAAGGTATTTACATTGCTAACAGGATTACTCTTTAATGAATGTAATTAATTACAAGGGAAAGCGTTTAATGCAGGGGTGGGCAATTAATTTTCACCGGGGGCCGCATAAGCAACCCGAGCACTGCTGGAGGGCCACACTACAATATTTCAATAAAATTTTGCTCAATATTATTTTTGATATACCGTAAGATAAATAATAATGATGATAATAATAATAATAATTAATAATAATAATAATAATTTAATTCAACCTAACTTAACTTTATACAAAAGCAGATTGCTTTTGATGGTCACTTTATCCTGCATTATCCAACATTTTTCCCCGTCAGATTTGGACAACCATTTGTTGTTAAAAATAGTTTTTAATCATATTTATTTTATATTGTTTTTTATATTGGTTTTATATGTAATTGTTTTTTCTTTTTATTCAGTCATTGGTGGAGCTAAGGATAATATTTGAATATTGTTTTTAATATTGTTGTGCAGCACTTTGGAAACATTTTGTTGTTTAAATGTGCTATATAAATAAAGTGGATTGGATTGTCACACCTGCCAGCGTGTCCCATTTCATTCCTAACATGTCCAAACACGCATTTACCTATGTGAACAAGTCATTACCTGTGGTTGTCTCTTTAATTGACTGCATGGCTGCCAGCTACTCCGTGATTTGAAAGTCTGCAGTTATCCCACGTAAGAAGAAGAGCAGCTGGGCGGTGTCACGTACATCACAGCTCTCATCCAAAGTTAGCGAAAAACAGTCCATGTCTCCGTGCATACAGCGCAACAAAGTCCAATAAGCACTCCTTAATAAACTCTCCGTCAGAAAACGTCTTACTTTTTCTGGCGCTTTTGAGAGAAATGACGAAACTTGTCCTGACGGCTGCATCTCTGGAGGTGTGAAATATGGCAAAAAGTCCTTGTTGGGTTTGCAGTTTTACCATCAACGCATCGGCCTCCCTTGCGCGTGCTTCATCAGACACATTCCGGTATTTTCCCTCGTGCTTCGTTGTGTAGTGGCGATTCAAATGATATTCTTTAAACACAGCAAACTAGCTGTGTACCACAAATTAAGCACACGGCTTTACCTTTAATTTATGTAAAGAAATACTTGCCAGTCCATGTCTTGTTGAAAACACGCCATTCGTCATCAACTTTTCTTTTTTTAACGTCTCATCACTTGTCTCTATGCACCTTCACTCACAGGTTCCCCCCGGACATACGGCAACATTTCAAAATAAAAGCAGCACAGTTGTATTGCGCGCACGACGTAGATGTTTTTTAAACTTTATTTTGTAATTTGTGATTGCGCCGTTCAATTCACTCACAATCGCACACGCGCATACGTCCACACGGAAGTAATACAAATAACGCTTTTCAAAACAAAAGCAGCACCATTGTATTGCACACTCGACATAGATACTTTTTGAAATGTATTTTGTAATTTATGATTGGCCTCACGCAGGCCGGACAGGGATGCGCAAAGGGCAGGATGCGGCCCGCGGGCCGGTGAATGCCCAGGTCTGGTTTAATGTGTTACTAAAAAAAAAAAAAAAAACTTCAAATATCTGGCATATGCTGTTGGAAAACATTTCATGAGAGCAGAGTGTGAAAAAGGCAGTGCTCAGAGCAGCATTCGAGCTCAGCTGTGTGTGTTACCTTAGCATCAGCAGTTTTCCAGGTAGCTCTTTTGAATCTATCTGGTTAATGAAGAGATTGAATGTGCTTCGATGTCTGTCGGGGTGTTGTAGAATTGCAAGCTTGTCACTTTAATCAATGAGTTGTTTAGTGGTTGTCCCCACGTGGTCGTGCTGTGTGATGTTGCCTTCTTCTATTTTTGTAACGTACCTTAAAGTCATTAATTATATACTGGTATAACACTGTTATCACGAACACTGACTGTAGATTTGGTATATACAGTCGTGGTCAAAAGTTTACATACACTTGTAAAGAACATCATTTCATGGCTGTCTTGAGTTTGCAATAATTTCTACAACTGATTGGAGCACATACTTGTTGGACACAAAAAAACATTCATGAAGTTTGCTTCTTTTATGAATTTATTATGGGTCTACTGAAAATGTGAGCAAATGTGCTGGGTCTAAAGTATTCATACAGCAATGTTAATATTTGCTTACATGTCCCTTGGCAAGTTTCACTGCAATAAGGCACTTTTGGTAGCCATCCACAAGCTTCTGTTTGAATTTTTGACCACTCCTCTAGACTAAATTGGTGCGGTTCAGCTAAATGTGTTGGTTTTCCGACATGGACTTGTTTCTTCAGCATTGTCCACACCTTTAAGTCAGGACTTTGGGAAGGCCATTCTAAAACCTTCATTCTAGCCTGATTTAGCCATTCCTTTACCACTTTGGACGTGTGTTTGGGGTCACTGTCCTGTTGGAACACCCAACTGCGCCCAAGACCCAACCTCCGGGCTGATGATTTTAGCTTGTCCTGAAGAATTTGGAGGTAATCCTCTTTTTTCATTGTCCCATTTACTCTCTGTAAAGCACCAGTTCCATTGGCAGCAAAACAGGCCCAGAGCATAATACTACCACCACCATGCTTGATGGTAGGATGGTGTTCCTGGGATTAAAGGCCTCACCTTTTCTCCTCCAAACAATATTGCTGGGTATTGTGGCCAAACAGCTCCATTTTTGTTTCATTTGACCACAGAACTTTCCTCCAGAATGTCTTATCATTGTCCATGTGATCAGCAGCAAACTTTAGACGAGCCTTAAGGTGTGGCTTCTGGAGCAAGGGCTTCCTTCTTGCATGGTAGCCTCTCAGTCCATGGCGATGCAAAACACGCTTGACTGTGGACACTGACACCTGTGTTCCAGCAGCTTCCAATTCATGGCAGACATGCTTTTTGGTGGTTCTCGGTTGACTTTATATCATCCTAACCAATTTTCTCTCAGCAGCAGGTTACGTTTTCTTCCTGATTGTGGCATTGGCAAATCTGTGCCATGCACTTTATACTTACGAACAATTGTCTGCACAGTTGCTCTTGGGACCTTAAAGGGAAACTTCGGTTTTTTTCAACCTGGGCCCTGTTTTCATAATTTTTTCTGTATATGTGAGTGCTGGATAAAACATTTTTTGAGGTCGCGCCAGTATTGAGCAGGGCAGGCAGCCTCCAGCCCAGCTAACGCTCGTACACAGGGCAACTGGCTCTCGTCAAAATTCGGCCTATAAACATGCATTTTTTTCACACTGACAGGCTCAGATAGTTACAATGAGTGTCCGACAACATACTAGAAAGGAGAAATTAACGTATGTCTCTACCTTTAGCTGGAGATCGCTGTTTGTTGTGAGCTGTGTCCAAATCTCACCACGCTACAAATCTCGTTCCGAAATCTCGCGATAACTCGCGACAAAACACCGGTGGAAAAACAGTTACCTGACTGAGGTGAAGAGAGACGACCGAAGTGATTTTGTATTGGACTAAGTTACCGAAGACTGTTAGTTTAGTTTTATAGAAAAGGATAAAAGTAAAACAATGGTTCGTGAGTGCGCATTTCCAAACTGTGGCAACAAAATGTTGCGCTACTCTTCGCGCAGCTTTCATAGACTACCTTACTTCAACACGGACACACTGAAGTTATGGCTAGCTGTGCTACAAATGGATGCCGACACTCCTGTTGATGTACTGCGCCGTGCCGACCACAGGGTCTGCAGTGATCACTTTGATCGGGATGACTACTGCCAGTCAAAGAAGAGACCAAATCCGAAGCACCTTTACCTAAAGAAAAGTGCAGTCCCAAGATGGGAGACACCAGCTGCATGCAGAGTGCAGGTAATGTTACGTTATTAGCTAATATGTTGTGTTGATGTGATATCAGTATACACGAATGATAGTAGCAAATATAAGCACTGTATTAGCACCTTTACTAGCAAATAGCATGTGTAAACTTTCAACTAGTGTAAAAATCGGACAAAGGATGCTCATACGTAGCTGACAGCATCTATAATTGACCTAGTTTGTAATTTCAAACACTGTGCATATACTTTATCAATGAGTTGAATGTGTGATCGCTGTTTTGATGTTTTTCTTAGTTTGTAAATTCAGCTACAGCACCGCTTATAAGCATTTAGTTTACGGATGAGCAGTGGTCTTTTTCACAATCCAGCATTCTCAAAACACTACATCCAATATATAAACAATATATATATATATATATATATGGGTGTCAGGCGCAATACAATATCTTTTAGATCAAAATGTAGCTCAGTTACAATGGGTGGTATAGCTACTACTTTGCGGATAGTTTTTTCTGATTATTGCCTTTGTTTGATTCTTTTGATATGATAGGATGGCATGACCTAAACCCATATTTTTTCCCCAAAAAATCGACTGAGCCTAATGGCCTATGAATAGAGACTTATCCCCTCTTTTCTGCGTTTCACATTCATATTAGAATAAAGTAATCAGAATCTGAAAAGTGATATTCACAAATTGATATCTGAGTAATATTTTTTCTAAAGTGTGTGTGTGTGTGCATGGTGTAAAAATGTAATATTTATACTAACCAATTACATAACATAAGACTGTTTTTATATCTACCTTTGCACATGAGGCACTGGTGACAACTAATACATTAGGAAACATCATAGAGATCAGCTTATTAGTGGCGCTGAAGTGTAGCTCAATGACTGTGTAATGTTTTAGACTACACACTTATACTTTATGGCTATTCTGATTTTGAGAACAGGGAAACAATTGTATATGTTGTAAACTTATAAACTGTAATAGAAGAAATATAATTATGAGTTGTACAATAATAATGTTCTTACTTGGCTGTGAATAAAACAATTTTAGGAGGCTGATGGTGGTGATTCTCCACAAGCAACAGAATTTGCTGCAGTCCCACAATCCACTCCTGTCAAAACGCAACACAGAGCAGACGAAGATCCATCTCAATCAAGAGGTCCTAATCTCTCATCTTGCTTGAAAGTTCTTCTTTCAAGTCCCCATCAGACCACACCTCGCACCAAGCCATCATTGTCCGGGACCATGTATTGTGTGTAACTGTATTTTCTGGTATAAAAAACATTCACCTAAAACTACCTGAAAAATGAATATGCAACAATGACATGGTACACTACAATTTATGTTTTTTTCTTTTTGCCTTAGGAGAATGCCGGTACAGGTTTTCCTTCTCTAAACAAAGCGCACAGTGGGTTGCAAAGCCCATCTATGAACGGACCAAGCAAACCTTCCGTACCAACCTCATGGAGAGAGTCCTGAAGAGAAGGGATGACCACACTGTTGTTTATACAGAGCCTTTGCCCTGTCGCAAACCACGCCGAAGATTACTGCACAACATAGCTCCTGTTCCGAGGCCTGAAAAGGCAGACTTACTTGCACGGCACAGTTCACGGTTCAAACCATACTAAAGCTGACAAAAAATAATGTATAGAACATTATTGGTGTGTGTGGGGGTGTGGTTGTGGGGGTGTTGGTTTGTGGTTTAAAATAAAGAGATAGAAACACAGCTGTGCTATTGTTATTACTTTATTGTAAAAGATTGAATCTTACAGTGATATGTACGTGTACAGAAATATTTACAGTATATTGAAGATGTCCTCTGCCTCGTTGAAGCCAGTGTAAGTGCCGGTGGGAGAGGGGTACTTGCTTCTTATAGCCATAACTATACATCTAGGCAACACTCTCCTATTGCCACGACCTAGACGCTCTCCTCTGAGCGCCCACTCCAGCACCACACGGTAAGCCACTAGTCTGCATTGGCTGGAGAAGAGGAAAGAATCAAGTTTATTTGTGAAAAGTATGATGACTAAATACATACTGTAACAGTTATGAAGACTAAATACATACAGTTCTGAAGACTAAATACATACAGTTCTGAAGACTAAATACATACAGTTCTGAAGACTAAATACATACAGTTATGAAGACTAAATACATACAGTTATGAAGACTAAATACATACTGTAACAGTTATGAAGACTAAATACATACAGTTATGAAGACTAAATACATACTGTAACAGTTATGAAGACTAAATACATACAGTTATGAAGACTAAATACATACTGTAACAGTTATGAAGACTAAATACATACAGTTATGAAGACTAAATACATACAGTTATGAAGACTAAATACATACTGTAACAGTTGTAATGACTAAATACATACTGTAACAGTAATTACTCATACCAGAGACCTTTCTCAGTAAATAAATTACACAAAGCTAAATATGTCACGTATACTCACTCAATAGACAGCTGGCCGTTTTCTCCCTGTGGTCTTGGCCGCCTCTTCCAGTTGATTTTGGGAACATGGAAGAAGGTCTCTAGCACTGCCCTGTTGATCAAGGAGGGGAAATCCTCTGATGACGTTACACAGCGTTGTGTACCGTCCACTGGGTAATCCCCAAACACAGCTGGCTGCAAAAGGTCCCATTCCCTGCAACAGAGGCATTCCTCCTCTGTAGGCAAAGGTACACAGCACCCACAGGAACACCACCAGTTTCCAGTGTTTCGCAGCCTTGCAGCAGCTGGTTCCGTGCCCTCTGCCTGTTGCCCAACTCCGTCTCTCCTCGTCCGTTCTTCAATTTCTTGAAGCTCTTCATCTGTGTACTCCGGCTCAAATAGATACGGCCGGCCATCAAAATCAAATGCAATTTCATCCACGTCGTCCACATCAGGCAAAAATTCAGCCATGACAGACAAACAAACAAACTTTTCTATAAAACTAAAATAACAGTCTTCGGTAATCCAACAGAAAATCACTTCAGTCATCTCTCTTCACCTCAGTCAGGTAACTGTTTTTCCACCGGTGTTTTGTCGCGAGTTATCGCGAGATTTCGGAACGAGATTTGTAGCGTGGTGAGATTTGGACACAGCTCACAACAAACAGCGATCTCCAGCTAAAGGTAGAGACATACGTTAATTTCTCCTTTCTAGTATGTTGTCGGACACTCATTGTAACTATCTGAGCCTGTCAGTGTGAAAAAAATGCATGTTTATAGGCCGAATTTTGACGAGAGCCAGTTGCCCTGTGTACGAGCGTTAGCTGGGCTGGAGGCTGCCTGCCCTGCTCAATACTGGCGCGACCTCAAAAAATGTTTTATCCAGCACTCACATATACAGAAAAAATTATGAAAACAGGGCCCAGGTTGAAAAAAACCGAAGTTTCCCTTTAAGCTGCTTTGAAACGGCTCCAAGTGACTTTCCTGACTTGTTCAAGTCAATGATTCGTTTTTTCAGATCTGTGCTGAGTTCCTTTGACTTTCCCATTGTCGCGTTTGTAACCGAGTCTGATGACTGCATCACATGAGACGGTAGGTTTGGTGTTCCTTGGATTAAAGGCCTCACCTTTTCTCCTCCAAACATATTGCTGAGTATTGTGGTCAAACAGCTCAATTTTGGTTTCATTTGACATCACATGGACAAAGATAAGACTTTCTGCAGGAAAGTTCTGTGGTCAGTCCTGTCAAGCCCTTCAGGAAAGTGGCGTTTCATGAGAAGCAGCAGTCCGTCATGTCAGGTGCCAACACAAAACTAGAACGTAACTGTGACAAATGAGTTAAACAAAAAAACAACAAAAAAACAATGTCCAAAGAGCATTTCTATTGAGATGGATGAGAAGAAAGTCAGCCAGCGGCAAATTCCCAGAGCTGTCAAAAGTATATGGAAGCCTTAAAGGCCTACTGAAAGCCACTACTACCGACCACGCAGTCTGATAGTTTATATATCAATGATGAAATCTTAACATTGCAACACATGCCAATACGGCCGGGTTAACTTATAAAGTGCAATTTAAAATTTCTCGCTAAACTTCCGGTTGAAAACGTCTATGTATGATGACGTATGCGAGTGACGTCAATCGTTGAAACGGAAGTATTCAGACACATTGTATCCCAATACAAAAAGCTCGGTTTTCATCGCAAAATTCCACAGTATTCTGGACATCTGTGTTGGTGACTCTTTTGCAATTTGTTTAATGAACAATGAAGACTGCAAAGAAAAAAGCTTTAGATGGGATCGGTGTATTAGCGGCTGGCTGCGGCAACACAACCAGGGGGACTTTGACTTGGCTAGCAGACGCGCTATCCGACGCTAGCCATCGACCGCACGGATGATCGGGTGAAGTCCTTCGTCGCTCCGTCGATCGCTGGAACGCAGGTGAGCACGGGTGTTGATGAGCAAATGAGGGCTGGCTGGCGTAGGTGGATAGCTAATGTTTTTAGCATAGCTCTGTGAGGTCCCGTTGCTAAGTTAGCTTCAATGGCGTCATTAGCAACAGCATTGTTAAGCTTCGCCAGGCTGGAAAGCATTAACCGTGTAGTTACATGTCCATGGTTTAATAGTATTGTTAATTTTCTGTCTATCCTTCCAGTCAGGGATTTATTCATTTTGTTTCTATCTGCAGTTAAGCCCGATGCTATCACATTAGCTCCGTAGCTAAAGTGCTTCGGCGATGTATTGTCGTGGAGATAAAAGTCACTGTGAATGTACATTTCGCGTTCTCGACTCATTTTCAAGAAGATGTAGTATCCGAGGTGGTTTAAAATACAAATCCGTGATCCACAATAGAAAAAGGAGAGAGTGTGGAATCCAATGAGCCAGCTTGTACCTAAGTTACGGTCAGAGCGAAAAAAGATGCATCCTGCACTGCACTCTAGTCCTTCACTCTCACGTTCCTCATCCACAAATCTTTCATCCTGGCTCAAATTAATGGGGTAATCGTCGCTTTCTCGGTCCGAATCGCTCTCGCTGCTGGTGTAAACAATGGGGAAATGTGAGGAGCCTTTCAACCTGTGACGTCACACTACTTCTGGTACAGGCAAGGCTTTTTTTTATCAGCGACCAAAAGTTGCGAACTTTATCGTCGATGTTCTCTACTAAATCCTTTCAGCAAAAATATGGCAATATCGCGAAATGATCAAGTATGACACATAGAATGGTTATGCTATCCCCGTTTAAATAAAAACATTTCATTTCAGTAGGCCTTTAAACACTTCTCCCGCACTCCTTTCATATGGCGTGTATAGAACATGTTGGACTGAGCAGGCGCCACCCGGACGCATTCAGAGACCTAATTACCCATCCAAAGCCAGGGAAAGTAGGTTTTAGCTTCACTTTATGGCGCACACTAACTTACAATTACCAAGGTGGTCACCAGGCAACCAAACAATGTTTAATGGCCTTCAGCAGGGGGGCAAATATCCTTTTCAGGCCAAAATCTCAAAGGAAAATCACTAATCAATTTCACTGAAAGACATTAGTGAGAGTCGGGAACAGACCAAACTAAACTTTCCTAAAGTATGTACAGTATGTGATACACAAAGCCCAGTGAAGTTGGCACGTTGTGTAAATGGCAAATAAAGACAGAATTCAATGATTTGCAAATCCTTTTCAACTTATATTCAATTGAATAGACTGCAAAGACAAGATATTTAATGTTCGAACTAAGAAACTTAATTTTGTTTTGCAAGTAATCATTAACTTAGAATTGAATGGCAGCAACACATTGCAAAAACGCAGTGCATTTTTACCACTGTGTTACATGGCCTTTCCTTTTAACACCACTCAGTAATTTGAGAGGCTTTTCAGGTGGAATTCTTTCCCATTCTTGCTTGATGTACAGCTTAAGTTGTTCAACAGTCCATGGTCTCCGTTGTGGTATTTAAGGCTTCATATACGCCACACATATTCAATGGGAGACAGGTCTGGACTACAGGCAGGCCAGTCTAGTACCCGCAGTCTTTTACTATTAAGCCACGCTGTTGTAACACATGCAGAATGTGGCTTAGCATTGTCTTGTTGAAATAAGCAGGGGCGTCCAAGAAAAATACGTTGCTTGGATGGCAACATATGTTGCTCCAAAACCTGTATGTACCTTCCAGCATTAATGGTGCCTTCACAGATGTGTAAGTTACCCAAGTCTTGGGCACTAATACACCCCCATACCATCACATATGCTGGCTTTTACACTTTGCGCCTATAACAATCCGGATGGTTCTTTTCCTTTTTGGTCCGGAGGACATGACGTCCACAGTTTCCCAAAACAATTTGAAATGTGGACTCGTCAGACCACAGAACACTTTTCCACTTTGCATCAGTCCATCTTAGATGAGCTCGAGCCCAACAAAGATTTCTGGGTGTTGTTGATAAATGTATTTTGCTTTGCAAGGTATAGTTTTAACTTGCACCTACCAAAGGCGTGCAGTCACTAGAGGCAGGGGAGGCGGGGCCTCACCTGCCATCATGGAAAGAAAAACAATGTAAAAAGAAAAAAAAATTAATTAAATTGTTATATGTATCCAGTATTTATACTAAAGTTATTTTCCATTTAACTTCACCAGTTTTAGATTATTTTTATTTTTATTTTTACATTTGCCGTTCAAATACTGAGAAGAGACGGTGCGGTGATCAGCAGCCAGTTGAGGCACGTCACTGATTTGTGCACAATGACTCGGCTAACTGCTGAGCTGCTGTGCTGTGAGACTGTATTGCTATATGAATTATATCAGCTAACTAAACTATGGCATAGTTTAGTTAGCTGAGGTATATAATGTACAGTGTATTTTGTCAAAAACTGTATGTGTGTAACGTATTTCTTGTGCTGAGCATTCATAAATCTGCTGCAAAAGACGTACTGGTTGAGGCTCGCAGTAATCCGGCCTCCTGGTGGTAGAGGGCGGTAGTGATCCCAGAGATCATTCCTCGGCCGCATAAGAAAAAAAAAAAAAAAAAAAAGTCAAGTGCAGCGATTGTTTATTTCCTCTCGCCTGAACTTTTATTAAAAACATGGAGGATTACATATGTAAAATAAAACAGTTTTCTAAACTGGACTTTCAATCGAAGCAGGAGGTAATAATTTAAGGTAGACCAACGCCGGAGCTAAAAGGTTTGCTTTTGACTTCGGGACAGAAGACCCGTTCTTTTCAAACGGCATGGTACACACGCAAAGGCTGGCTGTGTGGATGTCCAGCAAGAAAGGTAAGACCATAATAATGTTTTTTTTAATTAAATGGGCTTTTTTGTGTGCTACAGTTGTGTAAAGAATGCTGGTATGAGCTTTTAAACATAACCCGTTAACTGCTGCCAATCACATGGTGAATAAGATACTATTTAGGGTTCATATGTTTGTACATCTGACTGTGAAGATGCAGTGCCCACCAGTCATTAACCTCACCGCACGCCACTGGCACCTACAGATGTCGCGACCAACTGTAGTTACTGACAGTGGTTTTCTGAAGTGTTCCTGAGCCCTTGTGGTAATAACCTTTAAACACTAATGTCAGTTTTTGATGCAGTACCACCTGAGGGATCGAAGGTCCGTAATATCATAGCTTACGTGCAGTGATTTCTCCAGATTTCTCCACCTTTTGATGATATTACAGACTGTAGATTGTGAAATCCCTAAATTCCTTGCAATAGCTGGTTGAGAAATGTTGTTCTTAAACTGTTCGACAATTTGCTAACGCATTTGTTGACAAAGTGGTGACCCTCGCCCCATCTTTGTTTGTGAATGACTGAGCATTTCATGGAAGCTGCTTTTATACCCAATCATGGCACCCACCTGTTCCCAATCAGCCTGTTCACCTGTGAGATGTTCCAAATAAGTGTTTGACGAGCATTCCTTAATTTTCTCAGTCTTTTTTGCTACTTGTGCCAGCTTTTTTGAAACATGTTGCAGGCATCAAATTCCAACTGATCTAATATTTGCAAAAATGAACAAAGTTTACCAGTGTGAACGTTAAATATCTTGTCTTTGCAGTCTATTCAATTGAATGTAGGTTGAAAAGGATTTGCAAATCATTGTATTCTGTTTTTATTTACCATTTACACGACAAGACAACTTCACTGCTTTTGGGTTTTGTAGTACCATTCATTTAAACGTAATAATTACAGTATTTTATTCATTTTAAGCATTACTGCAACTTCCCAGCAGCCACAAAACTCTAAAACAACGTTGGGAACTTGAATTAGGTCCTGACGTTGAGCAACTCAAACATAACGTTGAAACAACATGCCTTTTTAAGATTAAAGTACCAATGATTGTCACACACACACTAGATGTGTTGAAATTTGTCCTCTGCATTTGTCCCATCCCCTTGGGTAGCAGTGGGCAGCAGCGGCGCCGCGCCCGGGAATCATTTTGGTGATTTAACCCCCAACTCCAACCCTTTGTTGCTGAGTGCCAAGCAGGGAGGTTATGGGTCCCATTTTTATAGTCTTTGGTATGACTCGGCTGGGATTTGAACTCCAACCTACCGATCTCAGGGCGGACACTCTAACCACTAGGCCACTGAGATGGATTGACAACGTTTATTCAATGTCAGGTTGTAACGTTAATTTGACCATTGGAATTTGGTTATTTACCAACCCAAAACGTGTATCCAACGTTGGACACCAACTCAATGTACTAATACAACTATTTTGCAACGTTGTTTCCAAGTCAGTTTGAAAGGACATAATCAACGTTGTATCAACGTCTGCTGGGTTCACGGGCATCACAACCAACACTATCGCCGTCAACAACAGCATCAGAATCAGAATCAGAATCAGAATCAGAATCAGAATAGTTTCATTGCCATTGTTTGAGAACGGATTCACAAACTAGGATTTTTTCTTGGTGCAACATAAAACACATATAACACAGAATAGGTAATAAAAATGAGCTGTAACTGAGCTATCAGATCTTGTTATTGTTCATGTGCCTGATGGCCGAGGGGCAAAAACTGTTCAGGTGGCGGGAGGTGTGGGTCTGGACGGACCTATAGTCTCCTGCCTGAGGGGGGAGGGTAGAATAGTTTGTGTCCAGGGTGAGAAGAGTCAGCTATGATCTGACCCACACGCTTCCTGGTCCTGGAGGAGAACAGGTACTGGAGGGGTGGGAGTTTGCAGCCAATCACCTTCTCAGCAGCACGTACCATGCATTGCAGTCGATGCTTATCCTGGACTGTGGCGCCGGGGAACCACACGGTGGTGGAGGAGGTGAGGATGGACTCGATGATGGCTGAGTAGAACTGCACCAGCGTCTCGGTCGGCACCTTAAGTTTCCTCATCTGCCGCAAGAAGTACATCCTCTGCTGGACATTCTTGATGAGGGAGCGGATGGTCGGCTCCCACTTGAGGTCCGGGTGATTGTGGTGCCCAGGAAACGGAAGGAGTCCACAATGGAGGTGGGAGAGTCCACCAGAGTGAGGGGGGATGGTGTGGCTGTGACTTTCCTGAAGTCAATGATCATCTCCACCGTCTTCTGGGCGTTCAGCTCCATGTTGTTGAGGCTGCGCCAGGACGCCAGCCAATCCACCTCTCTCCTTTAGGCAGACTCGTCGCCATCCGAGATGAGCCCGATGAGGGTGGTGTCGTCCGCAAACTTGAGCAGCTTTACCGACATGTGACTAGAGGTGCAGCAGTTTGTATACAGGGAGAAGAGCCAGGGGGAAAGTACACAGCCCTGAGGAGTACCAGTGTTCGTGGTCCGACTATCCGAGACAATCTTCCCCAGCCGCACGTGCTGTCTTCATCTACAGAGGGATTCGGGCACGCTGAGCTAGTAGAGCTTGTCTCGTAGCAGTCCAGGGAGGATGGTGTTGAAGGCAGAGCTGAAGTCCACAAACAGGATCCGCAGTCCAGGGAGGATGGTGTTGAAAGCAGAGCTGAAGTCCACAAACAGGATCCTGGCGTAGTTGTTGCCATTGAGCGCTCGCGACGTGATTTAGCGAGACTGAAACTGTTCTGCGGCGGCCGTTTTGTGTCGATATTTAGCGTGTTTGAAACCTTCATGCAAACTGGCACCAATAGCCGGGAGAAAGACAAACAATGAAGAACAAATACTCTGTCCGTGGGCGTGTCAACATGTTTTTGGACTCAACATTTTATAATTGTATAGTGGCTGGATTACTAACCTACTTACAGTTTACCAACGTGTAAAATGCATGTGTTAATCACAAAGATTATTATTTAATTAACCCATAAATCTTAGACTTAGGTTTATGGAACCGCAGTGTTTCTGGGTGTTGTTGATAAATGGCTTCCGCCTTGTATAGTAGAGTTTTAACTTGCACTTACAGATATCGCGACACACTGTAGTTAATACACCTGTTCCCAATTAGCCTGTTCACCTGTGGGATGTTCCAAATAAGTGTTTGAGCATTCCTCAACTTTCTCAGTCTTTCTTGCCACTTGTGCCAACTTTTTTGAAACATGTTGCAGGCATCAAATTCCAAATGAGCTAATATTTGAAAAAAACAACGTTTCCCAGTTTGAACTTTAAGTATCCTGTCTTTGCAGTGTATCCAATTGAATATAGGTTGAAAATGATTTGCAAATCATTGTATTCTCTTTATATTTACCATTTACACAACCTGGGGATAGGTTGATTGGCAACACTAAATGGTCCCTAGTGTGTGAATATGAGTGTGAATGTTGTCTGTCTATCTGTGTTGGCCCTGTGATGAGGTAGCGACTTGTCCAGTGTGTACCCCGCCTTCTGCCCGAATGCAGCTGAGATAGGCTCCAGCACCCCCCGCGACCCTAAAAGGGACAAGCGGTAGAAAATGGATGGATGGATGGACAACATGCCAACTTCACTGTTTTGGGTTGTGTATAGTGGCTGGATTACTAACCTACTTAAAGTTTACCAACTTGTGAAATTATATGTGGGCATGTGTTATCCATCCATCCATCTTCTTCCGCTTATCAGAGGTCGTGTCGCGGGGGCAGCAGCCTAAGCAGGGAAACCCAGACTTCCCTCTCCCCAGCCACTTCGTCCAGCTCCTCCCGGGGGATCCCGAGGCGTTCCCAGGCCAGCAGGGAGACATAGTCTTCCCAACGTGTCCTGGGTCTTCCCCGCGGCCTCCTACCGGTCGGACGTGCCCTAAACACCTCCCTAGGGAGGCGTTCGGGTGGCATCCTGACCAGATGCCCGAACCACCTCATCTGGCTCCTCTCGATGTGGAGGAACAGCGGCTTTACTTTGAGCTCCCCCCGGATGGCAGAGCTTCTCACCCTATCTCTAAGGGAGAGCCCCGCCACCCGGCGGAGGAAACTCATTTCGGCCGCTTGTACCCGTGATCTTGTCCTTTCGGTCATAACCCAAAGCTCATGACCATAGGTGAGGATGGGAACGTAGATCGACCGGTAAATTGAGAGCTTTGCCTTACGGCTCAGCTCCTTCTTCACCACAACGGATCGATACAGCGTCCGCATTACTGAAGACGCCGCACCGATCCGCCTGTCGATCTCACGATCCACTCTTCCCTCACTCGTGAACAAGACTCCAAGGTACTTGAACTCCTCCACTTGGGGCAGGGTCTCCTCCGCAACCCCGAGATGGCACTCCACCCTTTTCCGGGCAAGAACCATGGACTCGGACTTGGAGGTGCTGATTCTCATCCCAGTCGCTTCACACTCAGCTGCGAACCGATCCAGTGAGAGCTGAAGATCATGGCCAGATGAAGCCATCAGGACCACATCATCTGCAAAAAGCAGAGACCTAATCCTGCAGCCACCAAACCGGATCCCCTCAACGCCTTGACTGTGCCTAGAAATTCTGTCCATAAAAGTTATGAACAGAATCGGTGACAAAGGGCAGCCTTGGCGGAGTCCAACCCTCACTGGAAACGTGTCCGACTTACTGCCGGCAATGCGGACCAAACTCTGGCACTGATCATACAGGGAACGGACCGCCACAATCAGACAGTCCAATACCTCATACTCTCTGAGCACTCCCCACAGGACTTCCCGAGGGACACGGTCGAATGCCTTCTCCAAGTCCACAAAACACATGTAGACTGGTTGGGCAAACTCCAATGCACCCTCAAGGACCCTGCCGAGAGTATAGAGCTGGTCCACAGTTCCAGGACCAGGACGAAAACCACACTGTTCCTCCTGAATCCGAGGTTCGACTATCCGGCGTAGCCTCCTCTCCAGCACACCTGAATAGACCTTACCGGGAAGGCTGAGGAGTGTGATCCCACGATAGTTAGAACACACCCTCCGGTTCCCCTTCTTAAAGAGAGGAACCACCACCCCGGTCTGCCAATCCAGAGGCACCGCCCCCGATGTCCACGCGATGCTGCAGAGTCTTGTCAACCAAGACAGCCCCACAGCATCCAGAGCCTTAAGGAACTCCGGGCGGGTCTCATACACCCCCGGGGCCTTGCCACCGAGGAGCTTTTTAACTACCTCAGCAACCTCAGCCCCAGAAATAGGAGAGCCCACCACAGATTCCCCAGGCACTGCTTCCTCATAGGAAGACGTGTTGGTGGGATTGAGGAGGTCTTCGAAGTATTCCCTCCACCGATCCACAACATCCGCAGTCGAGGTCAGCAGAACACCATCCTCACCATACACAGTGTTGATAGTGCACTGCTTCCCCTTCCTGAGGCGGCGGATGGTGGTCCAGAATCGCTTCGAAGCCGTCCGGAAGTCGTTTTCCATGGCTTCCCCGAACTCCTCCCATGTCTGAGTTTTTGCCTCCGCGACCGCTGAAGCCGCACACCGCTTGGCCTGTAGGTACCTGTCCGCTGCCTCAGGAGTCCTATGAGCCAAAAAAAAAACGATAGGACTCCTTCTTCAATTTGACGGCATCCCTCACCGCCGGTGTCCACCAACGGGTTCTGGGATTACCGCCACGACAGGCAACATATACCTTGCGGCCACTGCTCCAATCAGCCGCCTCGACAATAGAGGCACGGAACATGGTCCATTCGGACTCAATGTCCAGCACCTCCCTCGTGACATGTTCAAAGTTCTTCCGGAGGTGGGAATTGAAACTCTCTCTGACAGGAGACTCTGCCAGACGTTCCCAGCAAACCCTCACAATGCGTTTGGGCCTGCCAGGTCTGTCCGGCATCCTCCCCCACCATCGCAGCCAACTCACCACCAGGTGGTGATCGGTAGAAAGCTCCGCCCCTCTCTTCACCCGAGTGTCCAAAACATGAGGCCGCAAATCCGACGACACAACTACAAAGTCGATCATGGAACTGCGGCCTAGGGTGTCTTGGTGCCAAGTGCACATATGGACACCCTTATGTTTGAACATGGTGTTCGTTATGGACAATCTGTGACGGGCACAAAAGTCCAATAACAAAACACCGCTCGGGTTCAGATCCGGGCGGCCATTCTTCCCAATCACGCCTCTCCAGGTTTCACTGTCGCTGCCAACATGAGCGTTGAAGTCCCCCAGTAGAACGAGGGAATCACCCGGGGGAGCACTCTCAAGTACTCCCTCGAGCGAATCCAAAAAGGGTGAGTATTCTGAGCTGCGGTTTGGGGCGTAAGCGCAAACCACAGTCAGGACCCGTTCCCCCACCCGAAGGCAGAGGGAAGCTACCCTCTCGTCCACCGGGTTTAACTCCAAAATGCAGGCTCTGAGCCGGGGGGAAACAAGAATTGCCACCCCTGCCCGTCGCCTCTCACTGCCGGCAACGCCAGAGTGGAAGAGAGTCCAGCCCCTCTCGAGAGAACTGGTTCCAGAGCCCTTGCTGTGCGTCGAAGTGAGTCCGACTATGTCTAGCCGGAACTTCTCCACCTCGCGCACTAGCTCAGGCTCCTTCCCCCCCAGCGAGGTGACGTCCCACGTCCCAAGAGCTAGCTTCTGTAGCCGAGGATCGGACCGCCAAGTGCCCTGCCTTCGGCTGCCGCCCAGCTCACTTCGCACCTGACCTCTATGACCCCTGCTATGGGTGGTGAGCCCATTGGAGGGGGGACCCACGTTGCCTCTTCGGGCTGTGCCCGGCCGGGCCCCATGGGGACAGGCCTGGCCACCAGGCGCTCGCCATCGTGCCCCTCCTCCGGGGCAGGCTCCAGACGGGGGCCCGGTGACCCGCGTCCGGGCGAGGGAAATCTGGGTTCCTTATTTTTATCTTTCATTGAGGTCTTCGAGCTGCTCTTTGTCTGATCCCTCACCTAGGACCAGTTTCCCTTGGGAGACCCTACCAGGGGGCATAAAGCCCCCGGACAACATAGCTCCTAGGATCATTGGGACACGCAAACTCCTCTACCACGGTAAGGTGGCAGCTCAGAGAGGAGGGCATGTGTTAATCACAAATATTATTATTTTATCAACCCATAAACCTTAGGCTTAGGTCAGGCTGATTAGAAGTACTAAACAATTACTCATAAATAACTGACGGAAAATATTTTTTCATACAATTACGTTAAAATAAGTAACCTATATTCTTAATAATTGGGTTTAACCAAACCGTCAAAAAATATTAAAGTACAAATGAAAATACAGCTTCACCACTTTAGTCATATTTTTGCCCTTAAGAAACTTCTATGACTTTAGCTCTAGATTTCTTATTTGTTTGAGATTGTCTTTACTGCCACAAGTGGTGGAAAAGTGTATTACAACTGAGTATGGACTACATACCCATGCCTAAGAAATCTATTTTTTGGCGGCCCTCTAATAGGCGCTCACGGCCCAACAATTTGCCCTCTGGTTAAGAAACACTGCTTAAATAACGCTTCAATATCACCTGATATATTATAAATGTGTGCTGCATGTCAACAACATGACAAAATGTCACAGGATGATGCCATCAGTGTGGAGGGAAATGATAGCCGGTATACATGCAAAAACATTCTTCAAATAGGGCGGTCTGCACAACACTTGTTTTTAATTGTGCACACAGTCTTAGAAAATCACCCGCAACACACCGTACCCCCTTATAGTACGCACAATTTTATAGTTTGCACACGCTATTTCGGACATGTTTTTTGGATCTTAGTAGATCAGGCCGTGAGTGTCTAAACCAGGGGTTCTTAACCTTTTTGACCTGGGGGCCCAACTTCTCCAACACACAGGGCCACGGGACCCACCCGGATATTAACACTGAATTAGTAATCTTAGTATTGATTCAAATCATATTCAATAATTACATCAGAGCTTGGTCCGCATTGCCGGCAGTAAGTCGGACCCGTTTCCAGTGAGGGTTGGACTCCGCCAAGAACAGTGTGGTTTTCGTCCTGGTCGTGGAACTGTGGACCAGCTCTATACTCTCGGCAGGGTCCTTGAGGGTGCATGGGAGTTTGCCCAACCAGTCTACATGTGCTTTGTGGACTTGGAGAAGGCATTCGACCGTGTTCCTCGGGAAGTCCTGTGGGGAGTGCTCAGAGAGTATGGGGTATCAGACTGTTTGATTGTGGTGGTCCGCTCCCTGTATGATCAGTGTCAGAGCTTGGTCCGCATTGCCGGCAGTAAGTCAGACCCGTTTCCAGTGACGGTTGAACTCCGCCAAGGCTGCCCTTTGTCACCGATTCTGTTCATAACTTTTATGGACATCATTTCTGGGCGCAGTCAGGGCGTTGAGAGGATCTGGTTTGGTGGCTTCAGGATTAGGTCTCTGCTTTTTGCAGATGATATGGTCCTGATGGCTACAACTGGCCAGGATCTTCAGCTCTCACTGGATCGGTTCGCAGCCGAGTGTGAATCGACTGGGATGAGAATCAGCACCTCCAAGTCCGAGTCCATGGTTCTCGCCTGGGAAAGGGTGGAGTGCCATCTCCAAGTTGGGGAGGTGATCTTGCCCCAAGTGGAGGAGTTCAACTATTTAGAAGTCTTGTTCACGAGTGAGGGAAGAGTGGATCGTGAGATCAACAGGCGATTCAGTGCGGCGTCTTCAGTAATGCGGACGCTTTATCGATCCGTTGTGGTGAAGAAGGAGCTGAGCCGGAAGGCAAAGCTCTCAATTTACCGGTCGATCTACGTTCCCATCCTCAGCTATGGTCATGATCTTTGGGTTATGACCTAAAGGACAAGATCACGGGTACAAGTGGCTGAAATGAATTTTCTCCGCCGGGTGGCGGGTCTCTCCCTTAGAGATAGCACCCTATCCTACCCGGGAAGCTCTGTCATCCGGGAGGAACACAGTGTAAAGCCGCTGCTCCTCCACATCGAGAGGAGCCAGATGAGGTGATTCGGGCATCTGGTCACCTCCCTAGGGAGGGAGTTTAGGGCACGTCCGACCGGCAAGAGGCCACCCGGAAAACCCAGGGTACGTTGGGAAGGCTATGTCTCCCGGCCGACCTGGGAACGCCTCGGGATCCCCCGGGAGGAGCTGGACGAAGTGGCTGTGGAGGGGGAAGGCTGGGCTTCCCTGCTTAGGCTGCTGCCCCCGTAACCCAACCTCGGATAAGCGGAAGAAAATGGATGGATGGATGGATGGATGGATGGATGGATGGATGGATGGATGGATGGATGGACATCTAACCTATGTACAGTTTAACAGGATATGAAAGCATGTGTTAATCCCAAAAATATTATCAAGGTTTAGGTCAGGCTGATTAAAAAAAAAAAATATTGATCAAATATACTGCAAAAGAAGGGACTCATAAAAACTGATGAAAAAATAAATAAATACATACATTTAATGTTTAAATAAATGAATACTAAATAAATCATAAATAATATTATATATAATAATATTATATATGTTTTTAACTAAACTGTCAATAGGATTTACCGTATTTCCTTGAATTGGCGCAGGGAATATAGTATTCGCACGTCTAGAATTACTGCCGGGTCAAACTCGTTTCTCAAAATAATTAACGCATGCTTGGCCTTATCGCCGGTTTATTATTGAAGCTGGATCAAATTCGTTTCGCAAAATATTAATTTTATTATCGCATGTCTGTAATTTTCGCCGGGTCAAACTCGTTTCGCAAAATATTTAGCATATGGCTAGAACTTCCACCGGGTCAAATTCGTTACGTCACGAGTGACGCATCTGTCCTCATTTTCAAAATGGAGGAAACTGCTTTCAGTAGTTTACAATCGCACAAAGGAAAAAAGATAAAGAGCTTTTCAGTAGGATTTAAGGTCCAAGCTATTGAATACCTGTACAGTATGCTAAAGAGAACAGTAAGCAGCTATGTTTTATTAATATACCGTAGCTGCGTGTGTGAAATACTGTATAAGTCATTAAATGACTCCCGCCTCCTGGTGGTAGAGGGCGCTGCCGCGCTAGTGATCCTTCTTGCGACTTCCGGTACTGCAGAAGAAGTGAACACACGCAGCAAGAGATTTTTTTTTCTGTCCTCTGCCTGAACTTTTAAAATGGAGGATTACATACATAAAATAAAACAGTTTTCTAAACTGGACTTTCAATCGAAGCAGGAGGTAATAATTAAAGGAATATCTCCATCGAAACAGAGACTTTTAAAACTGAAGAAAGAAAATAAGGAAGACTTCTATAAACAAGTTATCGATGCTTTTGGTCAGAAGGAGCTGCAAATGGACTCCATTTATAAGTACAGGTAAGACCATAATAACGTTTTTTTTAATTAAATGTGCTTTTCATGATGGTATGTTTACATCACACTCAAAGCGCACGCCTAAATTTTATGGATTCCTTTTGGTAAACGCCGGAGTGAGAAGAGGTTTTAAAATAATTACCGCATGCACGGCCATCCCGCCGGTTTCCGGTAAACGCAGGTGTGACAGGAGGTTTTAAATTAATTAACGCCCCTGCGGCTATTCAAGGAAATACGGTAAGTGTGAATGAAAATACAGCTTCAACGCTTTAGTCACAATTTTTGCGCTTAAGAAACGTCTGTATGACTTGAGCTCCAGACTTCTTCTGTTTGTTTGATATTGTTATTACTAGTGTTGGGTTAGTTACTGAAAACCAGTAACTAGTTACAGTTACGAGTTACTTCATTTCAAAAGTAACTCAGTTACTAACTCAGTTACTTAAACCAAAAAGTAATGCGTTACTGTAAAAAGTAACTATTCAGTTACTTCTTTTTTTTTATAGCTCCCATTAATGCCCTTTTAGCCTTGATGTCAGTACTGTTATTGCACTGGAGAATAATACAATCTGTTGATCAACTTGACATGCATTTGCATCACTGAACTCTGTTAAGCAATGTGGTCTACATACAACACACAAAGACAAAGATATGTTACAAAGGCCAATTTGTTTCTGGCCAGAACAAATTGACAAAACTATTTTGAATAGCTGCAACATAACATACATAAGTAACAAACAGCATAATAACAACATAGCTGTAAACCAAGGAAGGCACACACTACATACACAAAGCCTAACCAGGCATTTTTTACTCAAGGAATTCTGACACAAAATCATGTCTGAAGCCCAGAACACTCTACACATTTCCCCAGTTTAAGTTTAGAGATAAGGAAAGATTGGCCTGGCCCACTAGCATCCCTCTTTATGTTTGTGAACTTTATAGTCTATACATTTAGAGTGATGTGATAATCCAACACTAGAAGTCTAGAATGAAAGAGTATATAAGAGAATTGACAGCAACGTTCCCTCTAAGGTGCGCGCCTGTGCAATTCCGAACTGCTCAAGCGTCCTCTGCGCACGGCAAATCTATGCCACGCACAAAATCAAATAAAAAAATAAGCGCAAAACAATTTTTCGACACGACACGGACATGGCAGAGAAAACACTTTTCGTCATCCTTGTTCAAATATTGTAACGTCTGTCGAGACGCTTTGAGGACATGAATTCCATCCATCACTTTACTGATCAAAACTCTTTATTGTCGGCCATAAACACATCACCAAAACATTAGTAAAAAAAATTATATCTGGCAAAAGTGGTCATTTTCTGCAGTACAAGCCAGACCAAAAGCAACTTTGTTATATCAACAGCAGCCGCTCGCTCTTTCTCACTTGCGCCAACACATGCACATATGGCACTTAGCCAGTGAGGCGTTTACAGCCACACAAAAAGTTGGACAACTCCAACACCACACATAAAGTGTCATTCCAGGTCGTTACACTATGATTTACCAATCAAATGTGTGCTTATTCTTGTGTCATTTATTAGGAATCTTAATTTATAAATATTAATCATGAAATGCTGTTAGTATATTAAATAAATACTAATAAAAATATATTTTTTACAAACAGGAAGTTGCAGGAATGTACACATGATCCCCTGCTTACATCTCATTGTGCAACATGTGAATGTTTTAATGGGAACTAAGTTACTGAATATAAAAAATAACGTGTTAGAATACTAGTTACCGCCGAAACTAACGGTGTTACAGTAACGCGTTACTTTGTAACGCGTTAGTCCCAACACTGGTCATTACTGCCCCAAGTGGTGTAAACGTGCATGACAACTGACCACAGCTGAGAAGCAGGTTTTATTTAGCTGCCTTTTAGGGGGCGCTAAGAAACCCTGGTCTAAAGGACTGGAGCCCACATTAAACGATGAGTCGAAACAACTTCTTCCAAGTCTGCACCAAGCTCTTCATCAGGGAAAGACAACGCTGATTGAGTCTAGAATCAAACAGACATTTTAATGAACTAATTGCAGTTTCAAGATGATTTACTTGAGCAATTACATGTCTATTGTTCACTCTAGCCTGATTAGATGTCTGGCAAGCTTAATGGCGTCCTGTTATTACCCAATAACTACTAATAGGAAGGATGACAGGTGCACCAGAAGGGGTATTCATTAAAATCAAGTACACAAGAACTTGCTTGATATAAAAAGATAAAGTGGATATTTAAATGTACAGCACATGCGTTTTTGCAAATTTGACTTCATGTTGTTTTTCTTTGAATCTGTTCAACTCTGTACATCTTTGGTCTTCCTCGGGAAGAACTGTCTTGCAACCAAAGAGAAATGTGATGTAATAGAAATAATCTAGAAAAAGTGAGCACACCCCGCACATAGCAATTATTTTTATGATATATTCTTCAGCGCCGCTAATAACATTTACTAAAAATAACTCCCCACACGTGTACATTAGGTCTGGATTAGTTCATGTCTCATCCCTGACTTAAAGTGTGAGTGAAGAACGTGTGAAGAATGCACGACTGTGGTGTTTATGTCATGTGAAAGACAGAAATACAAACCCTGTTTCCATATGAGTTGGGAAATTGTGTTAGATGTAAATATAAACGGAATACAATGATTTGCAAATAATAATTAACTTAGAATTTCATGGCTGCAACACGTGCCAAAGTAGTTGGGAAAGGGCATGTTCACCACTGTGTTACATGGCCTTTCCTTTTAACAACACTCAGTAAATGTTTGGGAACTGAGGAGACACATTTTTCTCAGGTGGAATTCTTTCCCATTCTTGCTTGATGTACAGCTTAAGTTGTTCAACAGTCCGGGGGTCTCCATTGTGGTATTTTAGGCTTCATAATGCACCACACATTTTCAATGGGAGACAGGTCTGGACTACAGGCAGGCCAGTCTAGTACCCGCACTCTTGTACTATGAAGCCACATTGATGTAACACGTGGCTTGGCATTGTCTTGCTGAAATAAGCAGGGGCGTCCATGGTAACATTGCTTGGATGGCAACATATGTTGCTCCAAAACCTGTATGTATCTTTCAGCATTAATGGCGCCTTCACAGATGTGTAAGTTACCCATGTCTTGGGCACTAATACACCCCCATACCATCACAGATGCTGGCTTTTCAACTTTGCGCCTATAACAATCCGGATGGTTCTTTTCCTCTTTGGTCCGGAGGACACAACGTCCA